>NW_027411950.1:0-94959 GCF_047663935.1 Musca autumnalis
CGAAAACTTTGTTCTACTTAAATAGTAAAAAAGTAAAAACGTGTTAAGTTCGGCCGGGCCGAACTTTTTATACCTTTCACCATAAAATATTCTGAAGTAAAACGTCCACAATTTTAGTAGGAGATATTCCGTGACCACTTATACCTAAATAATGTAAAAAAATCATAAACAATGTATTCAATCGGTCGGGGACCTTATATGGGGCTAAATCAAAGTATGGATCTATGTTTTTAGTGGGGAAGTTTTGTGACCACTGGGAAACTCAAATGTCGAGTTGCAGATACTTGGATCAAAAATTGTATCTAAAATCCAAAAAAACCGAAAATCGGGAGATACCGTTATATATACACATGTATCTATGTGGACAGTTTTTCGAATTACAGATAGTTGGGTCCAAAATACCGGAAATGGGGAGGCACCGTTATATGGGGGCTATACCAAAACATGGACCTACGTTGACAATTTAAAAAGGGGGGGGGGGGATGGCTATACAAAAACATGGATCTATGCTCACAGTTTCTTTGGTGGAGATGTTGGTTGACCACTGGTAACCTCAAATGTCGACTTACAAATAGTTCGGTCGAAGTTTGTGGCTTAAATCTTTAAAATATCGAAAATCGGGAGGTACCGTTCCATGGGGGCTATACCGAAACATAGACCTATATTGACACTTTTTGATTGAGATGTTTTGTGACCACTGGGAACCACAATCGGCAAATTACAGGCAGTTCGGTCGCAAAATATAGCTACAATCCTCAAAATATCGAAAATCGTGAGGTACCGTTATGTGGGGGCTATACCAAACCATGGACCTATGTTGACGATTTTTAGTGGAAATATTTTGTGACCACTGGGAACCCCAAAAGTGAAATTACGGGTAGTTCGGTGAACATTGAAATACCAAAAATCGAGAGGTACCGTTATATGGGGGCTACACCAAAACATGTGTGACGTAGGGGACGGAAGATACCAAGGAACGGTCCTGACCGGATTTAAAATGGCAAAGCCCAGGATTTATCTTGGTCCCTCTTTCATCTCAAGTGGACACTGATCACCCCGTGGTGTCACCTGGGGAACTGCCTTTAATACCCGTTAAAGGGATTGAGCTAACATGTGCCGCACGTTCGCCCATAAGAACGTTAAATACTTGGGTTTGGGCGTCGGGTTGGTAACCCTCCCCTAGAAAAAACAGCCTACTATGAAAAACGAAAGAAAAGAAAAACAAACCCCTTTAAAGATGACGAACCCCGCAAACGTTTTAAGGACCGTGATCTGCGAACCTGCACCTGGAATGTTCGCACTCTTTATAGAGAAGGTGCAGTCTTCGTATTGGCAGACGCACTTGAAAAGTACAAGGCCGACATTACTGCCATACAGGAAATACGATGGAACGGGAAAGGCGTCACAACAACATCTGTATTATAGCTGCCATGGCACAAATCATGATTTTGGTTGCGGATTCGTAGTTAGTCGGAGACTAAAACATCTGGTATCCAACTTCACCCCAGTGAATGAAAGACTCGCTGCAATTCGATTAAAAGCAAAATTCTTCAACATCAGCTTTATTTGCGCTCATGCTCCCACTGAAGACAAGGTCGAACGGACCAAAGGTATATTTTATGAGCGTTTAAAAGAAACTTATGACCGTTGCCCTGCCCATGACATTAAAATTATACTAGGCGATTTTAATGCCAAAATAGGAAAGGAGAATATCTTTGGCCAACAGTCGGGAAATTCAGTCTCCACAGTGAAACATCTGACAATGGTATGATGCTGATTAACTTCGCAGCGGCAAAAAACTTGGTAGTTAGCAGCACCAGATTTCAACATCTCGACATCCATAAGGGCACCTGCCTGTCTCCAGATCAGAAAACAAGAAATCAAATTGATCACGTTGTGATAGATGGAAGACATTCATCAAGCGTGTTGGATGTACGATCGTTCCGAGGCGCAAACATTGATTCGGACCACTACCTTGTTGCAGCAAAGGTACGTACCCGTCTAAACGTTGCAAATAAAGCACGAACAGACACAACGCGGAAGTTCGACATCGATATGCTGCAAACACAACAGATAGCCACAGCATATTCCACTCAACTAGCCCAATTGCTTAATGCGAGCATTCCTTGTCCCCATAACATAACAACACAATTGCAACATATTGCCCACTCCATGCAAATAGCCGCAAAATCCATACTTGGATTCCAGAGACCTCCACCAAGGAATCCATGGTATGACCAGGAGTGTCGTGCTGCTACCGAAGAGAAAAATGTGGCATATAGAGCTACTTTACAATCAGTAGCAACGATTGATATCGGGAGAAAAGGAGAGAAGAAAAACATCTTTTCCGCAAGAAAAAGACAGAAATGGAAAAGCGGGTGTGTGAAAAAATCGAGATGTACTGGAGCCAGAATGAAGTCCGAAAATTCTACCAAAGAGTGAAACATCAAACAGATGGCTTTGGTACAGGCACATCCTCCTGTAGAGACCAGAATGGTTATTTGGTAACTGATACATATAGTGTGCTAAGGATATGGAAAGAGCATTTTTCCAAACTGTTGGTATCCAATAGTAGCGAAGATGCCACAGATCCAATCCCAGAAGATGGTATTGAATGTATACCACCCCGCCAAGATGAGGTAAAGACAGCAATAAACCGGCTGAAGAATAATAAGGCAGCAGGAGCTGATGGCCTACCAGCCGAGCTGTTTAAAACCGGAGGCGACAAGCTGATAAGGTGTATGCGCTAGCTAGTTAGCTCTATCTGGCTGGAAGAACGCGTACCCGACGATTGGAACCTGTACATCCTGTGCCCCGTCCATAAGAAATGAGATAAGACTTTATGCTCTAACTATAGGGGTACAAGTCTTCTCCCTATCGCCTACAAGATAGTGTCAGAGATATTGTGCGAACGACTAAAGCCCATGGTCAACGAAATAATTGATCCATACCAATGCGGCTTTAGACCTGGCAAGTCCACCATTGACCTGGAGAAGACCCAAGAGTGCAGATCGACACCTACCACCTTTTTGTCGATTATAAAGCAGCCTTCGACAGCCCGCTGCGTTCAAAGGTATTTCAAGCCATGTCTGAATTTGGTATCCCCGCAAAGCTCATCCGGCTTTGCAAAATGACTTTAACTGACACGAGGTCCTCAGTGAAAATAGGAAAGAACCTCTCCGAAGAGTTTGGTACCAGAACATCCTGCTGGAAAAGGTTATACGAGAGGCAAACGTCAAAAGAAGTGCCACAATGTACATCAATAGCCACATGTTACTTCCCAGCAAAATTTGAAGGAAGTGGTTCAATGCGATGACGTGATTTCATGGCATCTTTTGCATTGGTTCAAAGAAGTCGTGAAAGATCCGATCTTTTCATCAAATTTTGAATCCATTCCATCGATCCAATAGAGATGAATTTTGTGTTTTTATTTATAAACATTTTTCTAAATATATAAGATTAATTATTTACAATAGGCTTGATGTGATGTCATTGTAAAGGGTTGGAAAAAATGACATGCCAAAGCATTGGTAAAAATGACATGCTAAAGCATTGGTGAAAAGTGCATGTCAAAGAATTGGTGTAAACGACATGTTTTAGATCCAAAAATGAATAGCATCTTTTGGGTTCCAGCCTCATATAAAATTCATCAATGAAGATGGTAAAAAGATGACATGTCAGATCACTGATTGAATGACATCTTTGGCATCGAACATTTTGCTGGGTTGCTTATGCTAATGATATAGACATCATGGGACGATCAGTAAAATAAGTAACCGATATCGAGAATCTGCTAAAGTGGGTCTGGCGGTAAACGGCGAGAAGACCAAGTTGATGGTGTCGACGCGCAATTCGTCCATTGAGATCGGACCAACTGTTAAAGTTGGTTCCTATAATTTTGAGGTAGTAAAAGACTTCGTATACCTCTGCACCGCCGTAACATCAATTGTGAAATAAAAAGAAGAATTGTATTGGCCAACAGATGCTACTTTGGTTTAAGTAAGCAATTCAAAAACAAAGCCACAACTCGTCAAACAAAAATAACGCTTTACAAAACACTGATACTACCCGTGCTGATGTATGGTTCCGAAGACTGGGTACTTGCGCAAGCAGATAAGGCAGTTTAAGTAAGTAAGTAAGTCTTCTTTCAGGCTAAAACACACTCCCCAGAAATTTGTCGGTGTAGGTCCCTCTGATGTACCCCCATAGAACGGTACCTCCCGATTTTCGGTATTTTCACGGTCAATCTTACCGAAATGTCTGAAATTTGGTATTTTATCTTCGTTGGGGCTACAAAACTTTGTCCCCAGAAATTTGTCAGTATAGGTCCACGATATTTCCCGATTTTCGGTATTTTGAAGGTTTTAGCCGCACTATAGCACTGAAATGGCTGAAATTTTGCATACAGTTTTCTTTGGGGCTACAAAACTTTCTCCCCAGAAATTTGTCTGCACAGATCCACGTGTAGTTTTATTTTTTTGGGAAAATTCATGCAGTCGAACTTCTCTATAAAGTAGTACATGGGGACCGACGAATTACTATGTTATGGAGAAAATCCACTATAGAGAGGTAATTTTGTGTGAGAATTTCCACTTGGATCATAAAAACAACTTCGTTATATAGAAGTACTCGTTACAGAGAAGTTCGTTATATAGAAGTTAGACTGTATTTTATTTTTATACCCTCAGCATTTATGCTAACGAGGGTATATACACTTTCATACGGGCAAAATGTGCCTCATCGAAATAATGGTTTTAGACCCCAAGTACTCGCATGTTTGGACAAAAGTGTTTCAGACAATTTGGAGTTGGAGCGCACGATAACTCTCGAACGTAATATTTTGTCCAAACTTAATTTAAGTTCTAAGATGGGTAATATCGGTCCACTCATTCCGGTACCTCCCCCACAAAAGTTCGAAAATGTTCGGAAAATTTGTGCGTACGATAACTCTTGATGGGAGTGACCGATTTGGTCCATACTTTACACATCCGAATCGAATATGGACTATATTTGTCTTCGGGTACCTCCCACACAAAATTTTGTAAAAGTTCAGTTTAGGACCTTCTGTAGAATCGCTTCACTGCCCCCCATGCGACGGTACAAGTTTCATCAAGGGCAAGTCCATACTTCATGAGAAAATAGTCTGAAAGGTGTAGTGGTTGGAGACCCAGATAACTCTCTAACGGATCTGCCGATTCGGTCCAAAATGTGGCCTTCGTAATATTTTGTGCAAACTTAGTTCAAGTTGGAAGATAAGCCATAACGGTCCACTCCTTTACGTACCTCCCCCACAAAACAATGTTCGGAAAAATTGTGCGCACGATAACTCTTGATTGGAGTGACCGGTACCAGATATAGATCAGGTTCGAATATGGACTTTATTTGTCCAATCCTTCGGGTACCTCCCACACAAAATTTTGGATAAATTCATTTAAAGACCTGCTCTCGAATCACTTTGATTTTTGTTGAAGCAACTTGCCTCAATTGCGACAGTAAGAGTTTTTTCAGGGGCAAGTCCATACTTCTTGAGAAAACAGCCCAAAAGTTGTAAAAAACCTCTATGGCCCATATTTAGTGGCTGGAGAGCTCGAACCTAATACTGCGTTCTCCACACTTTGGATATCGTAATATTTCTTCGAATATTAGATGAAATTTGAACGTGGTGCTTATAGGTCCACTCCTACCGGTACCTCCCCCGCAAAAGAGCGAAAATATTCGCTAAAATGGTACGCGCCATATTTCGTAGACGTGGCCATAGATTTGGTCCTAACTTTGGATCTCTAAATATTGACGAAACTTAGTTTATGTTCAAATGTTAACCCTAGCTGTCCAATCTTTGAGGTATCACCCACTCAAATATTCAACATATTTGTGTGGTTCACGGTCTGTTCGAGGATCCTTTGGACATTTTTACCGAAGGTTTTTCTAGTGGCCCTGTTTTTCTAGTGGCCTAGTATGGTAAAAAAGCCCTATCTATCGATATCTCCGCAATTTTTTGAGGTTTAATCCTATCCATATTTTGTCCGTTTATAAGCCCAATATGTTGAAAAACCCCCCTAAATTTTTTGGGAAAAAAGTATTTCAATCCACACAGGCTGAGGGTATATATCTGTCGGCAAAGCCGACTGATACTTTTTTACTTGTTATTTATAAAATCACTGAAAAGTACTGAAACCACCAGTAGGGCGAACTGTTTACCACATTCATTCGAGCATCTGATTTGAATGATATTATTTATTTCTAACGATGCTAAAAGATCAGAAAATCTCATCCGAAAACATTTTTTTCTTTTTTATTTAATTTTGGCGGGAGATGTTATGCATATCTCTTGTTTTGAATCCGCTTAAAATGGGTCCTCTAATTCTATTATCACTCACTGTTACGTTGACTTACAGTTGCTGAGTATTTTCAACCATGTAAACTTATCTACAAGTGGTATCGTTTGTCCCGTCGTTCAGACTTGGCGGTAAAAAGGAGGTCCTATATAATTAAGCTAAATATAATATCAAGCTGAATTCGCCGATATGAGATTTTTGTGGAAAATATATTTTCCATAGCCTGTTATCTATTTGTTTTCGGTTTGCATTCAATAGCATCAGAGTATATATGTAGCTGTCAGCAGAGCCACATCTCTTCTATTTATTTGTCCTCTTTAAAGTCATACCCTGAGGGCGTATTGTATGTGTGCTTTTTTATGTTTACATTAACCCCACTCCAAAGAAGTGACATTAATTTTCATCAAAACCATAATCTAATTAATGAACATTAAGGTTATTTTTAAGCATAGCTAATGTTCTGTGTATATCATAGTCTATGGTTGTGCTAAATATACACATAGACACATACATATTGTACATTAACCCCCAAAATTGGTTAATTTCCTGTTTCCGCTATTTTGTGCTACTTCTTATGTTTCGTTGTTTTACGTATAAATATAATTATTAATAGGACAATGAACTTTAAATGTTGACATTAGATTTATTTTAATTGCTATTTGTGGAGTAACTGGAGAAGCAGCAAAAATATCAGCCTTTTTTTATTTGGTATGGAGGAGGGAATGAAGAAAATGTTCTACGAAGAGTAAAGAAAAAAAGAAAGAACGCATCCATAAGGACATTAAATACAGCTTGAACTTCAAATTAATGACATAGAGATGATGTTGGCATTAGAACTTATTGTGAGAAAATTTTCCTTAGAGAGGAGAAAAGTGTGAAAAAAGTATACCCACTAAAATAAGAAGACGATTAAAAAGGCCCTATAGATGAATAGAGGTGGCCATTAACTACTCTTCACCACTACTTACAAAAGTCTAGAAATATTCACACTTTTAATTCAAAGTAATAATTCTGGCAAATGTTGTTAAAATAATTGGCCAGCTAATGTTCACAAATTATATTCTGATGTCTTTAATTTTTCCTAGAATCCATTAAATCCACAATTTAAAAAAATGGTCTTTAAAATGAATTGTGAACAAATAACCATTTTTAGCAAAATGCAAAAAACTACCACAATTATAGTAATAAAAATTGTTAAAAACAAAAAACATTCAAACTTACATTTATAACAACTCTTTCACAAAAATCATGATCATGAGGAATGGGTTCAAAGTGTTGTGGCCCGCCACCATAGCCATGACCAGCCCCCCCTTCTTCGTCTTGACTGCTCAATTTGGGTAAAGACCTAAGGGAGAAAGACAAAAAAGGAAAATAACAAAATTATTATCATTATAGTTTTTTTGTTTGTTTCTCTTTTTATAAAAGAAATGCAATTTAAACACTTAGCCTATGGAGAATTGTTTTTACAATAAATATAAAAAAAAAACATAAAAATCCTTGTTGAATTTGTAAAGCCTTCTTCAACTATGAGCCAAGCAAGTCTGTCGTCCTGCCATTTGCTCTTTAGCATGTTGCCAAAAAACCATCCAGCCAACAACGAACGACACTCACCAACCAGCCAATCCTTTAAATGCCATGTTTGTTCAACCACTTGTAAGCAAAGTCATCAACAATTGCAATCACAATTTAAACCGAAAATACCCACCGAACATTTCCCCTTAGTTGCAAATGTTTTTCTTGGCTACTTGACAAAAAACCGAAAAAACAGCTTGTTAAAGTTCACACTGTAATCTAAATCAATTTAGCCATATTTGTAATTTGCCACATAATAAAGTATGCTAGTTTTTTTCTGGTAAAGAGGTAACACCTTGGTTGTAGTTTTTGGCAAATGTGACCATAATATTGTTATAAATGTTTAATTGGCCTAAAGTGCTAAGGTAATATTTTAAAAGTCAAAACAAGGCAGGAAGGAAATTTGCAAATTTTTTTCAACTAAAAACCAGAAAGGAATGGATCATAGTCGAGCGGGACCGACTATATGATACCCTACACCACAGTGAATATGTGAAATACATATATATAGGAGATCTATATCTATTTCAACTGATTTCTATTCGATGAAATTTGAAACGTGTGGCGGAATTTTATTTGTTATTGTTGTTATTTTGTTATTTACCATAACTTACAAAATTCCGTCACACATTCCAAATTTCATCGAAATCAAACATTTATAACGTGTTTGGTGCAGCAAATACGTCAAATCGGCCGAAAATATACATATATGGGAGCTGTATCCAAATCTGAACCGATTTTGATATAATTTCGCAAACTTATTTCTGGGCCGAATTCAGTCGCACATTCCAAATTTCATCAAAATCGGACGTATATGGCGTGTTTGGTGCAGCACATACCTCAAATCGGCCGAAAATATATATGGGAACAATATCCAAATCTGAACCGATTTCGATGTAATTTGGCACATTTATTTTTAGACCGAATTCAGTCACTCATTCCAAATTTCATTAAAATCGAACGTATGTATATATCATGGTTGGTTCAGCAAATACCTCAAATCAGCCGAAAATATATATGAGAGCTATATCCAAATCTGAACCGATTTGTACCAAAAGCAGAAGCTTCCTTCCTATGGCTAAAAAAAAATATATTTCCCAATTTTCAGCTGAATCGGACAAAAAATGCGACTAAAAACCAGAAAGGAATGGATCATAGTCGAGCGGGACCGACTATATGATACCCTACACCACAGTGAATATGTGAAATACATATATATAGGAGATCTATATCTATTTCAACTGATTTCTATTCGATGAAATTTGAAACGTGTGGCGGAATTTTATTTGTTATTGTTGTTATTTTGTTATTTACCATAACTTACAAAATTCCGTCACACATTCCAAATTTCATCGAAATCAAACATTTATAACGTGTTTGGTGCAGCAAATACGTCAAATCGGCCGAAAATATACATATATGGGAGCTGTATCCAAATCTGAACCGATTTTGATATAATTTCGCAAACTTATTTCTGGGCCGAATTCAGTCGCACATTCCAAATTTCATCAAAATCGGACGTATGTGGCGTGTTTGGTGCAGCACATACCTCAAATCGGCCGAAAATATATATGGGAACAATATCCAAATCTGAACCGATTTCGATGTAATTTGGCACATTTATTTTTAGACCGAATTCAGTCACTCATTCCAAATTTCATTAAAATCGAACGTATGTATATATCATGGTTGGTTCAGCAAATACCTCAAATCAGCCGAAAATATATATGAGAGCTATATCCAAATCTGAACCGATTTGTACCAAAAGCAGAAGCTTCCTTCCTATGGCTAAAAAAAAATATATTTCCCAATTTTCAGCTGAATCGGACAAAAAATGCGACTAAAAACCAGAAAGGAATGGATCATAGTCGAGCGGGACCGACTATATGATACCCTACACCACAGTGAATATGTGAAATACATATATATAGGAGATCTATATCTATTTCAACTGATTTCTATTCGATGAAATTTGAAACGTGTGGCGGAATTTTATTTGTTATTGTTGTTATTTTGTTATTTACCATAACTTACAAAATTCCGTCACACATTCCAAATTTCATCGAAATCAAACATTTATAACGTGTTTGGTGCAGCAAATACGTCAAATCGGCCGAAAATATACATATATGGGAGCTGTATCCAAATCTGAACCGATTTTGATATAATTTCGCAAACTTATTTCTGGGCCGAATTCAGTCGCACATTCCAAATTTCATCAAAATCGGACGTATGTGGCGTGTTTGGTGCAGCACATACCTCAAATCGGCCGAAAATATATATGGGAACAATATCCAAATCTGAACCGATTTCGATGTAATTTGGCACATTTATTTTTAGACCGAATTCAGTCACTCATTCCAAATTTCATTAAAATCGAACGTATGTATATATCATGGTTGGTTCAGCAAATACCTCAAATCAGCCGAAAATATATATGAGAGCTATATCCAAATCTGAACCGATTTGTACCAAAAGCAGAAGCTTCCTTCCTATGGCTAAAAAAAATATATTTCCCAATTTTCAGCTGAATCGGACAAAAAATGCGACCTGTATGTTGCGAATAAAAATACATGGGCAGACGGACGGGCGGCCCCAAAAGGAACTACGGGTCTATTTCGTTTCCTTTTGTATGTTACATACAAATGCACAAAGACATAATACCCCTACTTCACAGTGTGGTGTAGGGTTAGGCCCCATGGAAGTACAACATTGTATATTAATCCGTAAATTTTTAAAACGATTTTTAAAAATATCGCATGGGTGAGGTTCCCCGCCCCTCTCTAATTCAATAAAATATGTAGCCTGTTTTCGGGGGCCAATCCTGTACATTCCCTGGCAATTTTAGGAAAATTGGTTCAGTATTTTTTGCAGAAAAAAGTTTAAGTATCAATCGGCTTTGCCGACAGAGATATACCCCCAGCCCATTTGTTGGACATTTGAACTTGCCGACAACAATGTGGATTACGATTAAAATTCAAAAGTGTTGCGAAGGAAGTACTTGAAGGAATGGCCCGACATAGTCCATTATGGAAGTGGACCTTATCATGGAAGTCGCTAGATATCGCGCCCATTAGACATTTCAGTGGGTCATCGTATAACTTTTCGACAAGTATGCCAGGATGCATGAACCTGTCTACGGAAAACATAATAACGCTCTAAACAGGACGACAATGAACATCATCGGTATACATTTCCAAAGGATCTTCGATATCCTAAGTTGTGCACCGGTATTGCACCTCTTCGAACTGAAACTAAGTGTGGACAAAATGGAACTATGCTTAGATAAAATATTACCAAGGCCAAATTGTGGACCGGGTCGGCAGATCCGTTCGAGAGTTGTCTTGCGCTCCAACCACTACACATTGTGTTAGGCTTTTTTGCAGCTTTCAGGCTATTTTCTCAGGAAGTATGGACCTGCCCCTGATAAAACTTGTGCCGTCGTATGGATGACAGTGAATACAAGTTGCTACAACAAAAATTAAAGCGATTCGAGAGATGGCCCTAAACTGTACTTTTCCGAAATTTTGTGTGGGAGGTACCGATTGAGCCCATATTGAAACACGTTTCACGACGGGCAAAGTATAGACCAAATCGGTTACTCCCTTCAAGTGTTATCGTGCACACAAATTTTCCGAAAATTTTCGAACTTTTGTGGGGGAGGTACCGGAAGGGGTGGACCGATATAGTCCATTTTCAAACATAAACTAAGTTTGGGTAAAATATTACGAAAGCCAACAATTGAACCGAATCGGTTCATCCGTTCGAAAGTTATCGTGCGCTACACCCAGCCAGACAGACGGACGGACATGGCTAAATCAACTCCAAATTGTCTGAAACACATTTCGTCCAAACATACTTGGGGTCTAAAACCAATATTTCGATGAGGCACATTTTGCCCGTATAAAAGTGTATATTCCTCGTTAGCATAAATGCTGAGGGTACAAAAAGTGGGAGCGGCAAAATTTTCTTTCCATAAAAACCTAAGTTGGTTATGACTGCATTTGATTTTTATTCATAAAGACATGGATTTTCTTTAAATATGGCAAAGGGAAGTACCTCACCCCCTTCGAAATTCATTTCCACCGCATTCCATTTCCACCGGATCTTAGATATATTTCAGGGGTCAGACTTATGCCCCTTATATCCTTCCTTGTGGACGGGGCATAGGATGCTCATGAGATGCAGATCGACTTTTCTAACCTTTTTCAGTCAGGGAGCTGACACTGGAATTTAAGAGTTGTGATCATAAACGGAACAAGGTGTTGAATCATCTGAAGAATTGTAACATTGGAGCCGAAATATGTGGTTTGTGGGCAATGGTTAATTCACTCTCGAACACTTCTTCGAAGGAAGAAATGTAGGACTACAGCGATATTACGCTGACTGATTCGAAGAAGTGAGCAAGTTATTTCAATCGACAGTTTGCCGAGCACACCGAGAATGACAGGGAGTGAAGCGAAGAGTAGATATTTTCCTGTCGAGGATGAACCACCACAATTTACAATGGATGATGTTGCGTGTGTCGTCAGGAACGCTAGGGTACTGATGGAATAACCATGGTAATGCTGAAACAAATGGATGTGCCGGGAGTCGAAAATCTCACTACAGTCTGGAAAATGAGAAGGGTGGTCCCGCTACTAAAGCCAGACAAGGATGCCAGCAAAGGTGAATTGTACAGACCGAGTCGAAAATCTCACTAGAGTCTGGAAAATGAGAAGGGTGGTCCCGCTACTAATGCCAGACAAGGATGCCAGCAAAGGTGAATTGTACAGACCTATCTTGACGCCCGCAGCAAAGGCCCTTGAGGTGTTAGTCCTCCCCAGCGTCAGAAATAGCTATCCAGTTGCACAAATGAGAACAGAGATGCTCACCATCTCCACACCTCCAGAGCAAGCAGTGTGATATAATAGTGATGGTGACACTTGACTTATAAAAACCCTTTGATACTGTTAAGCACTCCACGCTGTTTGAGGACTCCAAACAGACAACCCTCCGACCAATTTTGAGACGTTGAGTAATCAATTATATTTGTGGACGCCAGTCGTACGAGGATTTCAGGAACAAGCCCGAGGAGTGCAACAGGGAGTTCCCTAAGGTGGCGTTACATCCCTGGAAATATTTAGCATCTTCCTCACCTGTATTGCGCCCACTTGAGACGGTATTGAAATCGCAACGGATGCCGATAATTGTAGGATGTTGGCGTCAGATACCTTCCCTGATGCCATTTGTGAAAGGCTAAACTATTTTTTGACTGATGTTACCACATTTTCCACCCGAGGATTATGTAAATATCCACCACTAAATCTACCTCCACTCGGTTCACCACATGGATGCCAGAGGTGACAACAGAGTTGAATGTCATGATCGATGATGGGAGAATTCCGACCACAAACTACCTCAAAATTCTATGGGTCACATTCGACAGCTAAGATGGAGATCATCTTGTTAAATATATATAACGTCATAGGTGGGTCTGTGGTAAGCTATGCAGTACAAGTTTAGTCCGCGAATATAAGTGCAACGCAATGGAAAACTATTCAAACCTGTCATAAAACCGTCCTGAGAACGGCAATAGGGTGCCTCCCCATGTCTTTAGTGGATCATGGCGTGTTTTCTTTGCAGTATTTGCTCGGGTGTTACCGTGAGAGCCATTCTAATGATCATCTGGTGGGTAGGCCCGACGCACCCAGACACATCAAGGATGATGTCCACGTTCTAGAGAAAGAGGTCCACGTTCTAGAGAAAGAGGTCCGTCTATCGTAGCTGAGGAGCGTCAACTGCAACGACAAACCAGAGTAGTTTTGGCTAAACTAAGTTCGGTATATTGCAGTCGCATAAATTCTTATAGCGCATGCGGCATGGGTCGGCACAACACACTGCACCTTTTTAATTGCCCTGTCAAACCTACTCATCTAACCCCAGTGGATCAGTGGTTACATCGCATCAAAGCAGCCACTTTCCTGCAACTGGATATAGACCCAGAGCCAGATTGAGCAGAAGAACGAACACACAAACATACAATAATAACCACCAGTAATTTTATTTGGTCACCGTAGGATTTTTATAGCTTCGGACCATTATGTCTCTACGCATGGACTTGTCCATGAAAAATAATATTGCTGTAAACAGTGCCACAAGGAGTAACTTCGGTATAAATGTGTGAGAGTGTTAGTTGTAGGTGTTGTCTGATATATGACTTCCCGAAACTTGATGTACGTGTGGAAAGAAATTTGCGATGTGTAAATTTTATTAGTTATAGTTGGTGCGTGGGAGTTTGGACTTGCCTCTTAAAAAATTGTACCGTCTTAAAAGGGGCTGCAAGCAAAAAATTTCATGACGACCCGAAAAAGGGACCCTAAACCTGTACCAACAGTTGTGAAATTTTGTGTGAGAGGCACCCGAAGGAGTGGATCGATATAGTCCATATTCGCACCTAATCTATATCTGGTAGAGATTACTATGTTCAATGTATGCATCAAATCGGTTATCGTGTGCACCATTTTAGCGAAAAATGTTGAACTTCTAGGGGAGGTAGCGGAAAGAGTGGACCGATATGGCTTGATTTTCAACTTGATCTACATTTGGAAAAATCGGTTGATACGTTAGAGAGTTATTGTACGCAACATTATGCCAAACTGACGGGCGAACAGGGCTAAATCAACTCCAAATCTCTGAAATAGCTTCCTTCCAAACATTCTTGAATGCCATGGTGGCTTGTCAGTAAGAATGAGGTTCCATATCTGTGAACTAAATATGGAATTGGACTGGACACATTGATATAAGAGAGCTCTCCCTTTGTTGATACCCTATAAAGATTATTGGACCTGGGAACTAGGCGTAGTTTATGCTTCACTAGAAGCAATAAGACACCAAACGATTGCGAAGGCTTGGGAAATAAACCGCTGTCGGAAACGCAATGAAAGTGATGAAGGGTGGACAAAAATTTGAGCAAATATCATTCACCTAATGGAGAAAAATCGATGGCTTTTCTGAAACGGTTTTAGATGGAGTTGAACAACGTCTCTCCGCGGAAGCTAAATATATCGGTGAAATCCTTGATCACCACTTACAAGGTTAGCGAGGTATTGAGTAGCGCACAAACAAAGATTTTCCTCCTGTAAAAAGCAGAAAGGTTAAAGCTGGAAACAACCCCCACCCTTTACCTTTTCATGTCATGTATGTTGACTAGCAGTCTGCCTAAGTCAAACCAAACATAGGGGAATAATGTGAAGCGTTCAGCTTCGAATCAAATTACGTGCAGACTGCGCTAAATGCATTGTTGATTATCAACATTTTAAAAAATAATAAAAATATTGCACATAAATAAATATTGCACAAAGAGCGCTTTAAGCCTTAGGAACATGAAGATGTGGGACGAGTCACATCTGGAGCACATTAGCCTCCATTCTTTCTGGTTTTTCTAGAGATCAATGCTTCCCCATCATAATTCATTTTATATCCAAACTATGTGTGATTGCACCGGTAGTGGTGTTTGTTGATAGTCTGGCGGCACAACTGGCATTCAGTTCCTGCTTTATAAAATTCAACATAGTGTAATAAAGACGGAATCTAATGTGCCCAGTGGCTAGACCATCTGAAGTGTTGCAACATTGGAGACGGTACTAATAAAATGTGTACAACTCGCGAACCTTGGGAGTAGAGGGGTTGGTCTTCAGTCTGACCGGAAGATGTGCGCAAGTTTCATTTTAACCGGAAATTTGTTGAGCGAAGAGAAGAGTATTACGTCACATAAGATCTTTTCCAGCCGGGGAGGCACCCGCACAGGTTAGAAGGGATGATGTGAAGGGGTCGGACGGAAACTCTTTGTTGATGCTGAAACAATCAAATGTCTCACAAAAGTCATGGACTTGTCGATAATCCTCAACCCGTATGCGGATGATTACACGAACTAGGAGTCGGTACCTATCATTAATGACGTTTAATCAATCTTAAAGTGTTCTGAGAATACCACCGAATCTTGAGGCCGACAATAGAATAATTCCGATAACCAGGATCCCTGGATTCGCATTCGCCACAAGAAAAACTCATTGAAGGTACTACCTCTCATAAGAAGATACTAGAGGGCTTTCTTAAAGAGAAGACCTTACTGCAGATATTTTAAATAAAAGAATAAGAAGAGGACCAGGGGACTTCTTTGTAAGGTTAGAAGACCTCACTAGAGGGCTTCTTAACAAAAGAATACTTCATCAGGACATCAGAGGTATTGCTGAAGTAAGGTAACAAGATACTAGAGGACTTTCTAAAAAAGAAAAACTCATTGCTTTCTAATAAAAGTAGACCTCAGCAGGGGACTTTGTAGAGTTAGAAAATCTCATTGGAGGGCTTCCTAATAAAAGAAGACCTCATCAGAGGACTTACAAAGAAGTTATTATTCGGTCTTGAATAGACGGACTTGGGGTCTTTTGTCTAAAGATTCCTTAAACTTCTTCGAGGACATATATTTTTCATGTCCTATTTCTGTAATCAATGGTCGGCGACTCATATATGGGCATGTCAATGGCAATTCATCTGCTTTCTTTACAACAAATATTTCGACATTTATTAACACAAAACTTTACCAACTACCGTATGGCGGTCGGAATATAATAATGAATCAAATACATGCCGTTGGTGAAAAGTAAAAGCTAAGCATATAAGCTGCACTTTTGCCACTTGCACATAGAGGAAAACAGGCAGAGAGACAGACGAAGCTATGAAAAAAGTACTTAACACTGAGTGTTTGTGTGTGTGCTATATATAAATCTTGGGTACATATGTACTCAAGGTATATTAGCGGCATATGACGTCATAGATTATGGTATATAGGCAACGAGAGAGAGAGAGAGAGAGAGAGAGAGAGAGAGATAAAAAAGCAATGGGAGAGAGAGCAACTATAACTACGTTGTGACCGCCTTATAAAGCAAGTGAATGACGTTTTAATACCGTGCGAAAGAAAGCTTGACGTTTATGATTTGTTTTCATAAAACATAAGGTTGATAAAAAATGAGTGAAAAAGGAGAGTGCTTCAATCCGTAAGGAGATGCAAAGAGAGAGAATATAACATTTGACCCAATTCCAATGCAAATGAATGCATCTACTGCTATGCAACACACAAAGTCACAAATAAAAAAAAACGATTATATGAATTCGTCAGCATTTTCAGTGTTATATACACAGGTTTATATATATGTGAAAGTGGGGAGCCACGTGTGTATAAAAAGAATTGTTGATTGTTAGTTAGATTGGTAGCATTTCATTCTAAGGCCAGGCCTTAACTGATTGGATGTCTTTGAAATATTGGACTATATAAATTCTGTTGTTTGGCACATTGCTCATTGTCCGTTATGTCCATATATAGGACTTGTTAATTTGGACATGTGTGAATAACCATTGTTATACCCTACACCCTACACAATATATTATTTGTTAAAACATTCGTTTGTAACATGTAAAAAAGAGTCAAAACTGGATGTAGGAAATTTTGATTATCTACTAGAAATTGGGTTATATGTACGTCGAGTTATGCCTTTCTATTAGGGTGTCTCAAACTACTTTTCCAAGAACCCAAAATACGTAATATTATGGTAGTTGATTAATGATGCCAAGAGAGCTATTTTATATCCACAGTATATTTTATGGGGATAATAAAGGATTTTACTAATAGTACATTTTTCGAACTCTATCCCGTTTAAGCTCCTCCAAACCCGTAACATACATCCAAAAGCCACAATAATTTGTAGGTTGCGTTATCAAACTAACTACCCTAACATTACATAAAATAGTTAGAAGGTTAAATCTTCGGTATATAGCGGCAAAATGATAATGCAATGTTATACCTATACATATGAATATATACATTTGAATATATATGTCATCTCTATATATAGATATACATAGCTAAAAATAGTTTAGCCTTGTCTTCACATTGTCGGTGGCAAGGTGAAAGCGGTGGTGGTGAAACATGACGATTCAGTTTGACTGTTGCGCTTGTTTTAGCATTTAATTGATGACAACTAAGTTGTCAAGCCACCAACCAACCACCCACTATCAAGAGGATGAATTGAGACATGGAAAAAAATGGCGGCAATAATGGATCGGCGTCATAGACAAGTGCAATTACATTTGCAATGTTAATTTTGAAAATTCGAAAGCAATGAACTTTTTGTTTTCGATGAATCAATAGCATAGATACGAATATATATGTACGTATTTACAATTTGGTTTGCGTAACATATATCACTTGATATCATACAAACGATTTCAGACCATAGATAAGCTTAAGTGAAAGATTATTTGTTGAACTTTTGCGGAGCAGGTACTGGAAATAATAAACTGGAAGAGGCTTTTATTTAGGGAGTCTTCCTTTTCTATAGTTATCGCGACCACCAGGCTATTTGGCTGGACCATTTTGTCAGGAAGCATACACTTGTGCACAAAAAAGTATTTTATTATCGCTGTACTGCTTACATTGATCCAATATTCCTTCAAAAAATTAAGTTCAAAAAATCCACTTTCATTGATCCAATATTCCCTCAAAATATTTTTTTAAATCCACTTTCATTAATCCAATATTCCCTACAAAATTTTAGTTTATAAAATCCTCGTTCATGGATCCAATATTCCCTCAAAAAAATTAGTTTAAAAAATCCAGGATCATTCATTCAAAATTTTCTCCAAAAAATTTTGTTTAAAAATCCACGTTCCAATATTCCCTAAAAAATTTAGTTTCAAAAATCCACGTTCCAATATTCCTTAAAAAATTTAGTTTAAAAATCCAGGTTCATTGATCCCATATTCCCTAAAAAATTTAGTTTAAAAATCCAGGTTCATTGATCCCATATTCCCTAAAAAAATTTAGTTTAAAAATCCAGGTTCATTGATCCCATATTCCCTAAACAAATTAGTTCAAAAAATCCACGTTCCAATATTCCTGAAAAAAATAGTTTAAAAAATCCACGTTCCAATATTCCTGAAAAAAATAGTTTAAAAAAATCCACGTTCCAATATTCCTGAAAAAAATTGTTTAAAAAATCCACGTTCCAATATTCTTTAAAAAATTTAGTTTAAAAAATCCACGTTCCAATATTCCTTAAAAAAATTTAGTTAAAAAAATCCACGTTCCAATATTCCTTAAAAAAATTTAGTTTAAAAAATCCACGTTCCAATATTCCTTATAAAAATCCACGTTCATTGATCCAATACTCGCTCTGAAAATTTAGTTTAAAAAATCCACGTTCTAATATTCCTTAAAAAAATCCATGTTCATTGATCCAATATTCCCTCAAAAAATTTAGTGTAAAAAATCCATGTTCATTGATCCAATATTCGCTCAAAAAAATTTTTTTTAAAAAATCCACGTTCATTGATCCAATATTTCCTCAAAAAATTAGTTAAACAAAAAATAAATAAATTTAAAATTTATTTAAAAAAAAAATCACGTTCTTTCTAAAGTAAGGTCTCTCAGAAAATTTATTTTAAAAATCCTCTTTCTTTCCAGCAAAAGTTTCTCAGAAAATTTATTTTAAAAAATTCAAGTTCTTCCCTGCTAAAGTCTCTCAAAAATTTATTTTAAAAATCCTTTTTCTTTCCAGCAAAGGTTTCTCAGAAAATTTGATAAAAAATCTAAATTTATTCAACCATTTTTTTCGGAAAAAAATATTTTGAAATCCCTGTTTATTGATTTAATATTTCTTATTAACATTTATTTAAAAAATTCACGTTCTTTCCTGCTAAAGTCTCTCAGAAAATTTATTTTAAAAATGCTCTTTCTTTCCAGCAAAAGTTTTTCACAATATTTATTTAAAAAAAATCACGTTCTTTCGTGCTAAAGTTTCTCAGAAAATTTATTTAAAAAATCCACGTTCATGTAAACAAAAGTCTCTCAGAAACTTACTTACTTAGCTGGCCCATTACAGAACATTTGTTCCATAGGCCGAACTAAGAATAGATATCCATTGGTCTCTATTTGTTGCTTCACACTCTGGAATACCGCGCCTTTTCATCTCATCATCCACTTGTTTGCGCCATCTATTCCTTGGCCTTTTTCTTTCAATCACACCAACCACTGCTTGCGCAAGTACCCAGGCTTCGGAGCCATACATCAGCACGGGTAGTATCAGTGTTTTGTATAGCGTTATTTTTGTTTGACGAGATGTGGCTTTGTTTTTAAACTGCTTACTTAAACCAAAGTAGCATCTGTTGGCCAATACAATTATACTTTTTATTTCACAGCTGATGTCGTTTGTTGTGTTTACGGAGGTGCCGAGGTAGACGAAGTCTTTTACTACCTCAATATTATAGGAACCAACTTCCACAGTCGGTCCGAGCTCAATGGACGCATTGCGCGTCGACACCATCAACTTGGTCTTCTCACCGTTTACCGCCAGACCCACTTTAGCAGATTCTCCTTCGACCTTTATAAAGGTATCAGTTACTTCTTTTACTGATCGGCCCATGATGTCTATATCTTCAGCATAAGCAAGTAACATGTGACTATTGGTGTAGATTGTGCCACTTCTTTTGACGTTTGCCTCTCGTATAACCTTTTCTAGCAGGATGTTGAAGAGGTCACACGAAAGGCTGTCTCCTTGTCTGAAACCTCTTTTGGTACCAAACTCTTCGGAGAGGTTCTTTCCTATTTTAACTGAGGACCTCGTGTCAGTTAAAGTCATTTTACAAAGCCGGATGAGCTTTGCGGGGATACCAAATTCAGACATGGCTTGGAATACCTTTGAACGCAGCGGGCTGTCGAAGGCTGCTTTATAATCGACAAAAAGGTGGTAGGTGTCGATCTGCATCTCTTGGGTCTTCTCCAAGATTTGGCGCAGGGTAAATATCTGGTCAATGGTGGACTTGCCAGGTCTAAAGCCGTATTGGTATGGTCCAATTATCACGTTGACCATAGGCTTTAGTCGTTCGCACAATGTCAGGGATATGATCTTGTAGGCAATAGGAAGTAGACTTATGCCCCTATAGTTAGAGCATACAGTCTTATCTCCCTTCTTGTGGACGGGGCACAGGATACTCAGGTTCCAATCGTCTTCCTGCCAGATGGTGCTTACTAGCTGATGAATACACCTTATCAGCGTGTCGCCTCCGGTTTTGAACAGCTCGGCTGGTAAGCCATCGGCCCCTGCTGCCTTATTATTTTTCAGCTGATTTATTGCTGTCCTTACCTCATCTTGGCTGGGCGGTATACATTCAATAGCATCTTCTGGGATTGGGACTGTGGTATCTTCGTCGTCTTCGCTGCTATTGGATACCAACAGATTTGAAAAATGTTCTTTCCATATCCTGGTAGAAATTTCGGACTTCATTCTGGCTCCTGTACATCTCGATTTTTTCACACTCCCGCTTTTCCATTTATCTCTTTTTCCTCCGGAAAAGAGGTTTCTCCTCTCTCCTCTTCTCCCGATATCTCTCTCGTGCGCTACGCGTTGCTACGGATTGTAAAGCAGCCCTATATGCCGCATTTTTCTCTTCGGTGGCAGCACGATACTCCTGATCATACCATGGATTCCTTGGTGGAGGTCTCTGGTATCCAAGTATGGATTTTGCGGCTGTTTGCATGGAGTGGGCAATGCTTTGCTATTGCGCTGATATGTTATCGGGATGAGGAGTGCTTTTATTATGCAGTTGGGCCAGTTGAGTGGAATATGATGTGGCTATTTGTTGTGATTGCAGCTTACCGATGTCTAACTTTCGTGTTGTGTCTGTTCGTACTTTGTTTGCTACGTTTAACCGGGTGCGTACCTTTGCTGCAACAAGGTAGTGGTCCGAATTAATGTTTGCGCCTCGGAACAATCGTACATCCAACACGCTCGATGAATGTCTTCCATCTATCACAACATGATCAATTTGATTTCTTGTTTTCTGATCTGGAGACAGCCAGGTGCCCTTATGAATATCGAGATGATTAAATCTGGTACTGCTAACTACCATGTTTTTTGCAGTTGCAAAGTCTATCAGCCTCATACCATTGTCAGATGTTTCTCCTTTCCAATTTTGGCATTAAAATCGCCTAGAATAATGTTAATGTCATGGGCAGGACAACGGTCATATGTTTCTTCTAAGCGCTCATAAAATACATCTTCGTCCTTGTCTTCAGTGGTAGCATGAGCGCAAATAAATCTGATATTGAAGAATTTTGTTTTTATTCGAATTGCAGCGAGTCTTTTATTCACTGGTGTGAACCTGAAGACCAGGTGTTTTAAACTCCTACTAACTACAAATCCACAACCAAACTCATGCTTTGTGCCATGGCAGCTATAATACAGTGCGTCACCTTTAGGTGTTGTTGTGACGCCTTTCCCATTCCATCGTATTTTCTGTATGGCAGTAATGTCGGCATTGTACTTTTCAAGTACATCTGCCAGTGCGTAAACTGCACCTTATCTATAAAGAGTGCGAACATTCCAGGTGCAGATTCGCAGGTCATGGTCCATAAATGTTTGCGGGGGTCGTCAAATTTTGAGGGTTTTGTTTTTCTTTTCTTTTGTTTTTTCATAGTAGGCTGTTTTTTCTAGGGGAGGGTTACTAACCCGACGCCCAAACCCAAGTTTTTAACGTTCTTATGGGTGAACGCGCGGCACATGTTAGCTCACTACCTTTTAACGGGTGTTAAAGACTGTTCCCCAGGTGACACCACGGGGAGGTCAGTGTCCACTTGATATGAAAGAGGGACCAAGATAAAGTCTCTCAGAAAATTTATTTAAAAAATCCACGTTCATTCCAACAAAAGCCTCTCAGACATTTTTTTTAAAAAATCCACGTTCATTCCAACAAAAGCCTCTCAGACATTTTTTTTAAAAAATCCACGTTCATTCCAACAAAAGCCTCTCAGAAAATTTATTTAAAAAATCCACGTTCATTCCAACAAAAGCCTCTCAGAAAATTTATTTAAAAAATCCACGTTCATTCGAGCAAAAGTCTCTCAGAAAATTTATTTAAAAAATCCACGTTCATTCCAGCAAAAGTCTCTCAGAAAATGTATTTAAAAAATCCACGTTCATTGAAGCAAAAGGCTCTCAGAATATTTATTTAAAAAATCCACGTTCATTGAGGCAAAAGTCGCTCTGAAAATTTATTTAAAAATCCACGTTCATTGAAGCAAAAGTCTCTCAGAAAATTTATTTAAAAATCCACGTTCATTGAAGCAAAAGTCTCTCAGAAAATTTATTTAAAAAATCCACGTTCATTGAAGCAAAAGTCGCTCTGAAAATTTATTTAAAAATCCACGTTTTTTTAGCAAAAGTCTCTAAGAAAATTTAGTTTAAAATGTCCAGGTTAATTCCAGCAAAAGTCTCTCCCAAAAATTAGGAAAAATTCGCTATTATTCGACTGTGTTTTTCGACTCATGTATCTCCTAAATGTTTGTTGTGTCATTACCATTACACCCGGAATTGGGACAACTGTTAATTGTTCATCTCATAGTTTCATGCTTCAAATACAAAGCAGAAAATAGAATGCAAAAAACGCCTTAATGTTCATTATTCTCAACATTATGAGATAATTGTTTCCTTGGAGACTAAACTGAAATCCCAGCATCCTTCCACGACAAAACCTTGCCACTAGAAAATAACAAACAATAAAACAAAATAACTTATCCTCTTTAACGATAATCAAAGTCCACGATTGAACGACAACGACGACAACAAAGTAATTTAATTTCCGTTCAAAACTTGCAGAGCAAATATTTGAACTGAATCAGCAGGAACAGCCATGCAGCAGCAGCATCGACAACAAGAAATCTTCAAGAAACATAGTTTCAAGGCTTATTTTGCAACAATAACGAGAATAAGAATTACAACAACTAAGTGCTTAGCCTTGTAAGTCAGCAAAGACAAAAAACGTAGCCATCATCATCGCTATTATCCATCCGCAACGGCAGCACAGTATTAGTTCCAAAAGCCCAGCACACTATTCCCATAAGCAGCAGCAACAAAAATCCTTTTACAAGCGGAGACAATCTAACATTGTCAAGGCAGCAACAAAAACTACAACATTTTCTTCCTCATAAGAAACAAAATATAATTCATATTGAATTTTTGATCAACTTTTGTGAAGATGAAACAAAACAAAAAAGAAAGGAAAAACTACATATAAAAAGAAAAGTTAAAGGACTTGAGAAAAGTATGTTTTGAAGGGTACCCATCAAAACAATCAGCTCAAGAATTCCAATAAACTCAATAACAAGTAATTTTATAGAGAAGTAATTGATAGATCCATGTGAAAAAGGCAATAGCAAAAACAACAAAATAACGACGATAAGTATCTACAAAATGTGTGTAGGCAAAAACAAATCTACACTTAAGGATGTATAAAAATGTCATCTATCCCTTTGTCGTTATCTGGAGCATAAATAGCTTTATATGAAAAAACTGAATATAGTGACATTCTTTGACACAACAAGTTCCGGAAAAATTCTAGTCCATTGTTTTTTATTCGTCTCACTGTTGAGGACATACATAGATAAATATATATACATACGAGTAACCTATATAAACTGGCTGATGACGTCAGAGCATTCCATTTTATTGACATAGGAAGTGGCATTCTGGTTTTGGACTTATGTATTCATGTTGCGTACATAATGACGACAACAACAATAGACGGGATATTCAGGGAGTAGAAGGCAATGTTGCTATGTATTCGTTTCAACAATCGGCTTTTGCGGACCAATGAGAAAAACATGGGAGAAAAAGCAATGAATGCCAGGCTAAAGATGATCAGGAGTGTGGAAATAAAGGTATGGAACATTTTTTATGGATTTATAACTAAATTTTCTGAGGGACTATGGGATCATTAAGTGGGGATAATTTAACAACATTTTCTCAGCGACCATTACCTCAATAAACGTGGATTTTTTAAATAAAATTTCTCAGGGACCATTGCCTCAATAAACGTGGATTTTTAAATAAATTTTCTCAGGGACCATTGCCTCAATAAACGTGGATTTTTTAAATAAATTTTCTCAGGGACCATTGCCTCACTAAACGTGGATTTTTTAAATTAATTTTCTCAGGGACCATTGCCTCACTAAACGTGGATTTTTTAAATTAATTTTCTCAGGGACCATTGCCTCACTAAACGTGGATTTTTTAAATTAATTTTCTCAGGGACCATTGCCTCACTAAACGTGGATTTTTTAAATTAATTTTCTCAGGGACCATTGCCGCAATACGGTTGGATTTTTAAATACATTTTCTCAGGGACCATTGCCGCAATACGGGTGGATTTTTAAATACATTTTCTCAGGGACCATTGCCTCAATAAACGTGGATTTTTTAAATACATTTTCTCAGGGACCATTGCCTCAATAAACGTGGATTTTTTAAATACATTTTCTCAGGGACCATTGCCTCAATAAACGTGGATTTTTTAAATAAATTTTCTCAGGGACCATTGCCTCAATAAACGTGGATTTTTTAAATACATTTTCTCAGGGACCATTGCCTCAATAAAGGTGGATTTTTTAAATACATTTTCTCAGGGACCATTGCCTCAATAAACGTGGATTTTTTAAATAAATTTTCTTAGGGACCATTGCCTCAATAAACGTGGATTTTTTAAATAAATTTTCTCAGGGACCATTGCCTCAATAAACGTGGATTTTTTAAATACATTTTCTCAGGGACCATTGCCATAATAAATGTGGATTTTTTAAATAAATTTTCTAAAAGAGACCATTGCCTCAATAAACGTGGATTTTTTAAATAAATTTTCTCAGGAATCATTGCCTCAATAAACGTGGATTTTTTAAATAAATTTTCTCGGGGATCATTGCCTCAATAAACGTGGATTTTTAAATAAATTTTCTCAGGGATCATTGCCTCAATAAACGTGGATTTTTTAAATAAATTTTCTCAGGGATCATTGCCTCAATAAACGTGGATTTTTTAAATTAATTTTCTCAGGGACCATTGCCTCATTAAACGTGGATTTTTTAAATTAATTTTCTCAGGGACCATTGCCTCATTAAACGTGGATTTTTTAAATTAATTTTCTCAGGGACCATTGCCTCATTAAACGTGGATTTTTTAAATTAATTTTCTCAGGGACCATTGCCGCAATACGGGTGGATTTTTAAATAAATTTTCTCAGGGACCATTGCCTCAATAAACGTATATTTTTTAAATACATTTTCTCAGGGACCATTGCCTCAATAAACGTGGATTTTTTAAATAAATTTTCTCAGGAACCATTGCCTCAATAAACGTGGATTTTTTAAATCAATTTTCTCAGGGACCATTGCCAATAAACGTGGATTTTTTAAATAAATTTTTTCAGGGACCATTGCCTCAATAAACGTGGATTTTTTAAATAAATTTTCTCAGGGACCATTGCCTCAATAAACGTGGATTTTTTAAATAAATTTTCTCAGGGACCATTGCCTCAATAAACGTGGATTTTTTAAATAAATTTTCTCAGGGACCATTGCCTCAATAAACGTGTATTTTTTAAATAAATTTTCTCAGGGACCATTGCCTCAATAAACGTGGATTTTTCAAATAAATTTTCTCAGGGACCATTGCCAATAAACGTGGATTTTTTAAATAAATTTTTTCAGGGACCATTGCCTCAATAAACGTGGATTTTTTAAATAAATTTTCTCAGGGACCATTGCCTCAATAAACGTGGATTTTTTAAATAAATTTTCTCAGGGACCATTGCCTCAATAAACGTGGATTTTTTAAATAAATTTTCTCAGGGACCATTGCCTCAATAAACGTGGATTTTTGTGGATTTCTCAGGGACCATTGCTTAAATAAACGTGGATTTTTTAAATATTTTTTTTCGGGGGCCATTGCCTCAATAAACGTGGATTTTTTAAATAAATTTTCTCAGGGACCATTGTCTCAATAAACGTGGATTTTTTAAATAAATTTTCTCAGGGACCATTGCCTCAATAAACGTGGATTTTTTAAATAAATTTTCTCACGGACCATTGCGCAATAAACGTGGATTTTTTAAATAAATTTTCTCAGGGACCATTGCCTCAATAAACGTGGATTTTTTAAATACATTTTCTCAGGGACCTTTGCCTCAATTAACGTGGATTTTTTAAATAAATTTTCTCAGGGACCATTGCCTCAATAAACGTGGATTTTTTAAATACATTTTCTCAGGGACCATTGCCTCAATAAACGTGGATTTTTTAAATAAATTTTCTCAGCGACCATTGCCTCAATAAACATGGATTTTTCAAATAAATTTTCTCAGGGACCATTGCCTCAATAAACGTGGAGTTTTTAAATAAATTTTCTCAGCGACCATTGCCTCAATAAACGTGGATTTTTTAAATAAATTTTCTCAGCGACCATTGCCTCAATAAACGTGGATTTTTTAAATAAATTTTCTCAGCGACCATTGCCTCAATAAAAGTGGATTTTTTAAATAAATTTTCTCAGCGACCATTGCCTCAATAAACGAGGATGTTTTAAATAAATTTTCTCAGCGACCATTGCCTCAATAAACGAGGATGTTTTAAATAAATTTTGTCAGGAACCATTGCCTCAATAAACGTGGATTTTTTAAATAAATTTTCTCAGGGACCATTGCCTCAATAAACGTGGATTTTTTAAATAAATTTTCTCAGGGGCCATTGCCTCAATAAACGTGGATTTTTTAAATAAATTTTCTCAGGGACCATTGCCTCAATAAACGTGGATTTTTTAAATAAATTTTCTCAGGGACCATTGCCTCAATAAACGTGGATTTTTTAAATAAATTTTCTCAGGGACCATTGCCTCAATAAACGTGGATTTTTTAAATAAATTTTCTCAGGGACCATTGCCTCAATAAACGTGGATTTTTTAAATAAATTTTCTCAGGGACCATTGCCTCAATAAACGTGGATTTTTTAAATAAATTTTCTCAGGGACCATTGCCTCAATAAACGTGGATTTTTTAAATAAATTTTCTCAGGGACCATTGCCTCAATAAACGTGGATTTTTTAAATAAATTTTCTCAGGGACCATTGCCTCAATAAACGTGGATTTTTTAAATAAATTTTCAGAAAGACCATTGCGCAATAAACGTGGATTTTTTAAATAAATTTTCTGAGAGACCATTGCCGCAATAAACGTGGATTTTTTAAATAAATTTTCTCAGGGACCATTGCCGCAATAAACGTGGATTTTTTAAATAAATTTTCTCAAGGACCATTACCGCAATAAACGTGGATTTTTTAAATAAATTTTCTCAGCGACCATTGCCTCAATAAACGTGGATTTTTTAAATAAATTTTCTGAGAGACCATTGCCTCAATAAACGTGGATTTTTTAAATAAATTTTCTCAGCGACCATTGCCTCAATAAACGTGGATTTTTTAAATAAATTTTCTCAGGGACCATTGCCTCAATAAACGTGGATTTTTTAAATAAATTTTCTCAGGAACCATTGCCTCAATAAACGTGGATTTTTTAAATAAATTTTCTCAGGGACCATTGCCCCAATAAACGTGGATTTTTGAAATAAAAAATATCTCAGGGACCGTTGCCTCAATAAACGTGGATTTTTTAAATAAATTTTCTCAGGAACCATTGCCTCAATAAACGTGGATTTTTTAAATAAATTTTCTCAGGGACCATTGCCCCAATAAACGTGGATTTTTGAAATAAATTTTCTCAGGGACCGCTGCCTCAATAAACGTGGATTTTTTAAATAAATTTTCTCAGGGACCATTGCCTCAATAAACGTGGATTTTTTAAATAAATTTTCTCAGGGACCGTTGCCTCAATAAACGTGGATTTTTTAAATAAATTTTCTCAGGGACCATTGCCTCAATAAACGTGGATTTTTTAAGTAAATTTTCTCAGGGACCATTGCCTCAATAAACGTGGATTTTTTAAATAAATTTTCTCAGGGACCATTGCCTCAATAAACGTGGATTTTTTAAATAAATTTTCTCAGGGACCGTTGCCTCAATAAACGTGGATTTTTTAAATAAATTTTCTCAGGGACCATTGCCTCAATAAACGTGGATTTTTTAAATAAATTTTCTCAGGGACCATTGCCTCAATAAACGTGGATTTTTTAAATAAATTTTCTCAGGGACCATTGCCTCAATAAACGTGGATTTTTTAAATAAATTTTCTCAGGGACCATTGCCTCAATAAACGTGGATTTTTTAAATAAATTTTTTTGAGAGACCATTGCTCAATAAACCTGGATTTTTTAAATAAATTTTCTCAGGGACCGTTGCCTCAATAAACGTGGATTTTTTAAATAAATTTTGTCAGGAACCATTGCCTCAATAAACGTGGATTTTTAAATAAATTTTGTCAGGAACCATTGCCTCAATAAACGTGGATTTTTTAAATAAATTTTGTCAGGAACCATTGCCTCAATAAACGTGGATTTTTAAATAAATTTTGTCAGGAACCATTGCCTCAATAAACGTGGATTTTTTAAATAAATTTTGTCAGGAACCATTGCCTCAATAAACGTGGATTTTTTAAATAAATTTTGTCAGGAACCATTGCCTCAATAAACGTGGATTTTTTAAATAAATTTTGTCAGGAACCATTGCCTCAATAAACGTGGATTTTTTAAATAAATTTTGTCAGGAACCATTGCCTCAATAAACGTGGATTTTTTAAATAAATTTTGTCAGGAACCATTGCCTCAATAAACGTGGATTTTTTAAATAAATTTTGTCAGGAACCATTGCCTCAATAAACGTGGATTTTTTAAATAAATTTTGTCAGGAACCATTGCCTCAATAAACGTGGATTTTTTAAATAAATTTTGTCAGGAACCATTGCCTCAATAAACGTGGATTTTTTAAATAAATTTTCTGAGAGACCATTGTCTCAATAAACGTGGATTTTTTAAATAAATTTTCTGAGAGACCATTGTCTCAATAAACGTGGATTTTTTAAATAAATTTTCTGAGAGACCATTGTCTCAATAAACGTGGATTTTTTAAATAAAGTTTCTGAGAGACCATTGTCTCAATAAACGTGGATTTTTTAAATAAATTTTCTGAGAGACCATTGTCTCAATAAACGTGGATTTTTTAAATAAATTTTGTCAGGAACCATTGTCTCAATAAACGGGGATTTTTTAAATAAATTTTGTCAGGAACCATTGTCTCAATAAACGGGGATTTTTTAAATAAATTTTGTCAGGAACCATTGTCTCAATAAACGTGGATTTTTTAAATAAATTTTGCCAGGAACCATTGTCTCAATAAACGTGGATTTTTTAAATAAATTTTGTCAGGAACCATTGTCTCAATAAACGTGGATTTTTAAAGAAAAATTCTCAGGGAGCCTTGGTTGAATAAGTTGGGATTTTTAAAGAAGTTTTCTCATTCATGTTTTTTACCAATTAAACCAAGACTCAAATTTGGCCCACAAAACCGTTATAAAAATCCAATATTTGGCACAAATAAGCGCACATTCCCAGCAAACGCAACAACAAAAACAAACAAACAAAAATACCAGAAAGCACTCCAACAATGACGAACACCAGAACGACACAAAACGACATCTCAAGTAGTATAAGTACCTGTAAACAGCAACACTCTGTTTTATGCTAGCAGGATACTTGAAAATGCAATGTGTACATGCCTATGTGTGAGTGTGTGTGCGTATGTGTGTTAGTATGTGAATGCCTTACTCACTTGCAACATCATCAACCTATATAACACTTTTCATCTTACTACAGACGCACTTATACAAACGTTATGGATGACACTGCAAGCACACACACACACAAAGAATAACAGAAAAACTACAACACAAACATACTACTGGCGTACACACATAAAGGCAAGCAAACACCCTAGGATTATACGGAATATTTAAACATCATTCATTCGGTAGGGTAATGATTTAAGACCAACTCTGAAGATACGAGTAGCTGCCATGGATGGAGGGTTGGTCCGACATGCAATGGTGTATTTGTTACACCTTACCCCATGTTTGTTGGTGACTCGGTATGGGACTTCTCGAAAAGCAACAACTAAGGTGCATTTTTTGTTGTTTTTGTTGACTTAGGCGGCACATTTATAGAGATAGTCAAGGCAAGTGGATGTATGCTGTACTACAACTCTCAGCCATTACTTTAGTTTGTTTTGTTTGTACTTATTGTTTTTTGTTGTCGTTGTTCTTGTACCTGACGTTATTGTTACGACGACAACACATTGAATGTCGTTTGTGACGTCATTAAGTCATTTAATATTTTATTATTTTCAATTTGTTCGTTTTCATTCATTCATATTTATGCTCACCATTAGACATTAAAGAACACTATAAAATATTCTGTGTAAAAAGGGAACCAGAGACGTGATAGAAGTGCCTCATTTTGTTTTGCCGAAATGTTAAGTTACCAAAGAAAACATGGTTAAAATCCCAGAGTACTTGTGAAAATGTCTTTAAAAAATCCAAGATTATTTGGCCCATAGTATCTCAATTTAGTTAAAAATCTATGTTTATTCAACGAATAATCTCTGCGAAAATTTGGGTATGGTTATAGTACTCGTAGCGTATGAGCTATGTCATCAGTCATACGCATGTAAATTACTTTTTTAAGATTACATACTATTACTCCACTTAATATGCACCACCTTGCAGCTATGGTGCAATGCACCCCCACTTTGCACGCTGACTGTCCGAGTCGATTTAGACAATATTACATTTTCAACGGTGGCAAAAATATACCCCTCAGCGCAATGTTGGCAACATTTCTTGAGTCCTTCTATAGAATAGAAGGTCTGCTTCTATAGAATAGAAGGTCTCCGTAGGAGCATTCTATAGAATATATGTCCACCGTAGGAGATCTTTATAGAATAGAAGGCCTCCGTAGGGGGCTTCTATAGAATAGAAGGCCTCCGTAGGGGGCTTCTATAGAATAGAAGGCCTCCGTAGGGGGCTTCTATAGAATAGGAGGCCACCGTAGGGGGCTCCTATAGAATAGAAGGCCACCGTAGGGGGCTTCTATAGAATAGAAGGCCACCGTAGGGGGCTTCTATAGAATAGAAGGCCACCGTAGGGGGCTTCTATAGAATAGAAGGCCTCCGTAGGAGATCTTTATAGAATAGAAGGCCTCCGTAGGGGGCTTCTATAGAATAGAAGACCTCCGTAGGCGGCTTTTATAGAATAGAAGACCTCCGTAGGAGGCATCTATAGAATAGAAGACCTCTGTAGGAGGCTTCTATAGAATAGAAGACCTCCGTAGGAGGCTTCTATAGAATAGAAGACCTCCGTAGGAGGCTTCTATAGAATAGAAGACCTCCTTAGGAGGCCTCTATAGAATAGAAGACCTTCGTAGGAGGCCTCTATAGAATAGAAGACCTTCGTAGGAGGCTTCTATAGAATAGAAGACCTTCGTAGGAGGCTTCTATAGAATAGAAGACCTTCGTAGGAGGCTTCTATAGAATAGAAGACCTTCGTAGGAGGCTTCTATAGAATAGAAGACCTCCGTAGGAGGCTTCTATAGAATAGAAGACCTCCGTAGGAGGCTTCTATAGAATAGAAGACCTCCGTAGGAGGCTTCTATAGAATAGAAGACCTCCGTAGGAGGCTTCTATAGAATAGAAGACCTCCGTAGGAGGCTTCTATAGAATAGAAGACCTCCGTAGGAGGCTTCTATAGAATAGAAGACCTCCGTAGGAGGCTTCTATAGAATAGAAGACCTCCGTAGGAGGCTTCTATAGAATAGAAGACCTCCGTAGGAGGCTTCTATAGAATTGAAGACCTCCGTAGGAGGCTTCTATAGAATAGAAGACCTCCGTAAGAGGCTTCTATAGAATAGAAGACCTCCGTAAGAGGCTTCTATAGAATAGCAGACCTCCGTAGGAGGCTTCTATAGAATAGAAGACCTCCGTAAGAGGCTTCTATAAAATAGAAGACCTCCGTAAGAGGCTTCTATAGAATAGAAGACCTCCGTAAGAGGCTTCTATAAAATAGAAGACCTCCGTAGGAGGCTTCTATAAAATAGAAGACCTCCGTAGGAGGCTTCTATAGAATAGATGACCTCCGTAGGAGGCTTCTATAGAATAGAAGACCTCCGTAGGAGGCTTCTATAGAATGGAATTCCTCCGTAGGAGGCTTCTATAGAATAGAAGACCTCCGTGGGAGGCTTCTATAGAATAGAAGACCTCCGTAGGAGGCCTCTATAGAATGGAAGACCTCCGTAGGAGGCTTCTATAGAATAGAAGACCTCCGTAGGAGGCTTCTATAGAATAGAAGACCTCCGTAGGAGGCTTCTATAGAATAGAAGACCTCCGTAGGAGGCATCTATAGGTTAGAAGACCTCCGTAGGAGGCTTCTATAGAATAGAAGACCTCCGTATGAGGCACCAATAGAATAGAAGACCTCCGTAGGAGGCTTCTATAGAATAGAAGACCTCCGTAGGAGGCTTCTATAGAATAGAAGACCTCCGTAGGAGGCTTCTATAGAATAGAAGACCTCCTTAGGAGGCTTCTATAGAATAGAAGAACTCCGTAGGAGGCTTCTATAGAATAGAAGACTTCCGTAGGAGGCTTCTATAGAATAGAAGACTTCCGTAGGAGGCTTCTTTAGAATAGAAGACCTCCATAGGAGGTTTCTATAAAATAAAAGACCTCCGTAGGAGGCTTATATAGAATAGAAGACCTCCGTAGGAGGCTTCTATAGAATAGAAGACCTCCGTAGGAGGCTTCTATAGAATAGAAGACCTCCGTAGGAGGCTTCTATAGAATAGAAGACCTCCGTAGGAGGCTTCTATAGAATAGAAGACCTCCGTAGGAGGCTTCTATAGAATAGAAGACCTCCGTAGGAGGCTTCTATAGAATAGAAGACCTCCGTAGGAGGCTTCTATAGAATAGAACACTTCCGTAGGAGGCTTCTATAGAATAGAACACTTCCGTAGGAGGCTTCTATAGAATAGAAGACCTGCGTAGGAGGCTTCTATAGAATAGAAGACCTGTGTAGGAGGCTTCTATAGAATAGAAGACCTGTGTAGGAGGCTTCTATAGAATAGAAGACCTCCGTAGGAGGCTTCTATAGAATAGAAGACCGCCGTAGGAGGCTTCTTTAGAATAGAAGACCTCCGTAGGATGCTTCTATAGAATAGAAGACCTCCGTAGGAGGCTTCTATAGAATAGAACACTTCCGTAGGAGGCTTCTATAGAATAGAAGACTTCCGTAGGAGGCTTCTATAGAATAGAAGACTTCCGTAGGAGGCTTCTATAGTATAGAAGGCCTCCGTAGGAGGCTTCTATAGAATAGAAGACTTCCGTAGGAGGCTTCTATAGAATAGAAGACCTCCATAGGAGACTTCTATAGAATAGAAGACCTCCGTAGGAGGCTTCTATAGAATAGAGGACCTCCGTAGGAGGCTTCTATAGAATAGAAGACCTCCGTAGGAGGCTTCTATAGAACAGAAGACCTCCAGAGGAGGCTACTATAGAATAGAAGACCTCCAGAGGAGGCTACTATAGAATAGAAGGCCTTAGTAGGAGGCTTCTATAGAATAGAAAGCCTCCATAGGAGGTTTCTAGAGAATAGAAGGCCTCCATATGAGGCTTCTATTTAATAGAAAGTCCCCATTGGAGGCTTCTATAGAATAGAACGGCTCCATAGGAGGCTTCTACAGAAGAGAAGGCCTCCGTAGGAGGCTTCTATAGAATAGAAGGCCCCCGTAGGAGGCTTCTATGGATTAGAAGGCCTCCATAAGAAGCTTCTATAGAATAGAAGGCCTTCGTAGGAGCTTTCTATAGAATATAAGTCCACCCTAGGAGATCTCCGTAGGAGGCTTCCATAGAATAGAAGGCCTCCGTGGGAGGCTTCTATAGAATAGAAGACTTACGTTGGAGGCTTCCATCGAATAGAAGGCCTCCGTGGGAGGCTTCTATAAAATAGGAGGTTTCCATATAGAATAGAAAGCCTCTGTAGGAGGCTCCTATAGAATAGAAGGCCTTCGTAGGAGGCTTCTATAGAAAAGTAGGCCTCCGTAGGAGGCTTCTATAGAATAGAAGGCCTCGGTAGGAGGCTGCTATAGAATAGAAGGCCTTCGTAGGAGGCTTCTATAGAAAAGTAGGCCTCCGTAGGAGTCATCCATATTATAGAAGGTCTCCATAAGAGGCTTCTATAGAATAGAAGGTCTCCGTTGGAGCATTCTTTAGAATATAAGTCCACCATAGGAGATCTTTATAGAATAGAAGGCCTCCGTGGGAGGCTTTTATAGAGGCTTCTATAGAACAGAAGACCTCCGTCGGAGGCTTCTATAGAATGGAAGGCCTCGTTTACAAAAACTGCCTTTTACTCGTCTATAAAGACTACATTTAGCTCGTTTATTAAGACTCCGTTCAGATCGTCTGTAAAGACTCCCTTCAGTTCTTTTATAAGACTCCCTTCAGCTCATCTATAAAGACTCCCTTCGGTACGTCTTTAAAGTCTCCCTTCATCTCGTCTATAAAGACTCCTCTCAGCTCATCTATAAAGACTTCTTCCAGCTCGTCTATAAAACACATCTTGCCTTGTGTTAGAGGCTTCCTTATGGTCGACTGTAGGAACTCCCTTCCAGATGTCAATAAGGACTCCCCTTAACTCATCTCTAATTACTTCCTAAGACTAAGATTTTATAGTTATCCTTACAAAGTGTTACTATTATAATAATTGTTCCACAAACTTCCCTTACGTTACTCTTAACATTTGAATTGTATATGCCAATTAAGATGCTGCTTCTTTTTCCTCATCTTTATCACATCTTATGCTTAATAGAAATTCATTTGATTATTGACCTCCCAGCATTTAGTGAAATTGTTATCCCCAATTAGTCAATAAATTATAAATAAATTAACTTAAATTAAATGCCAAAAGACTACTTTGGGGGCTATTTGAGAAAAATTTCAAAATTCAATATAGAAAAATATTATAAATTTAAATCACTTCACACCACATACTCATATATATGACTGCACAACTATAAATAGTGGCAATATGTTATGTATGTAACTATGTTTGTTATATAACTGTGTAATGGCCTACATACACTCGACTCATGCTTATGATGATGATGTTTTAAGGAGATTTAAAATATATTGCATAAATTAATATTTATAGCAGTTACTTAAAGTAATATATTTACATGTCAGTAAGGGCACATACAAACATACACGCAATTCATATATGTATGTATGTAAATGTTTATTTATTATATTCATTCCGAGTCATTGGCAATGTGGTTGAAATTTCAATTATGTGCATAGGTCCTTGGGGGCCAAAACATTAAATTATACATGTTATTGCCTATATTTAGGCATGGCAACAGAAACAAGTATGCTGGAAAAAATATATTTAAATTTTTTCCACACACACATATACAAACAAATATATTTATTCGCACACATTCATTTGGTGTATCGGCTTATTTGTTTGCAATAAAATTATTGAACAGGAACCAAGTGAATTGGAAGCATGCTGAAGCATTTCATGTGCTATACTCAACATATTCATGCTCTTCGCTTATTCCATAGGAATAAAACGAATAAAATACTCTCGCCCATTGCACCAATTTCAAGTGAAATGTACAACTATTTGTTTGCTTGTATTGGTACATTGGTAAATAATCATTTTGCCAAAACGAAATAAATGAACCAGTGGACAGTAGAGCTACATATCAATAATCTCATGTTACTGCATGTATCTGTGATACAGGTCAATAAATTTGGATTTTTAAACAAATATTTTTGGTGGGCATTTAGGTGAATAGACGTTCATTTTTATTTAAATATGTATTTTACTAATGCCTTATTGGCAAATACGCATGGATTAAAAATGTCATTTGCTGGTGGACTTTTATATCAATAAATGTGTTTTTTATTTTATTTAAAAATCTAGAATGTGGATTTGTTCAATTTTATTTTATTAAAAAATTACAAAATGTGAATTTATTTCATTTTATTTAATTTTATTTTATTTACAAATTTCAAAACGAAGATTTATTTAATTTTGTTTCATTTTATTTTATTTTATTTTATTTTATTTTATTTTATTTTATTTTATTTTATTTTATTTTATTTTATTTTATTTTATTTTATTTTATTTTATTTTATTTTATTTTATTTTATTTTATTTTATTTTATTTTATTTTATTTTATTTTATTTTATTTTATTTTATTTTATTTTATTTTATTTTATTTTATTTTATTTTATTTTATTTTATTTTATTTTATTTTATTTTATTTTATTTTATTTTATTTTATTTTATTTTATTTTATTTTATTTTATTTTATTTTATTTTATTTTATTTTATTTTATTTTATTTTATTTTATTTTATTTTATTTTATTTTATTTTATTTTATTTTATTTTATTTTATTTTATTTTATTTTATTTTATTTTATTTTATTTTATTTTATTTTATTTTATTTTATTTTATTTTATTTTATTTTATTTTATTTTATTTTATTTTATTTTATTTTATTTTATTTTATTTTATTTTATTTTATTTTATTTTATTTTATTTTATTTTATTTTATTTTGTAAAGATTTATCGACCTTTGAATCTTTTTTGTGTTAATTTTAAGACGTGTGTCTTATTGGGCTATAAGGTCCTTTTTGTCAATGAAAAATAAATAAAAATTACTTATTTCATTATTTTATCCGACGTTTCGTTGGGTTTTTCCAACTTCCTCAGGTATAAGTTTTTATTGATAAGTAATTCCTCGTCAGTTCTACATTTATATATTAAAAATTTTTTGGTTTTAAAAAATAAATAAAACAACACAAACAATTAATTGTATAAATGCAAAAATAATCAAAAAATTAAAATAAAATATCACAGTGTTCCTTATTACTAGTAATCACGGAGGGTTAAATACGACTAAATTTATTTTATTTTATTTTATTTTATTTTATTTTATTTTATTTTATTTTATTTTATTTTATTTTATTTTATTTTATTTTATTTTATTTTATTTTATTTTATTTTATTTTATTTTATTTTATTTTATTTTATTTTATTTTATTTTATTTTATTTTATTTTATTTTATTTTATTTTATTTTATTTTATTTTATTTTATTTTATTTTATTTTATTTTATTTTATTTTATTTTATTTTATTTTATTTTATTTTATTTTATTTTATTTTATTTTATTTTATTTTATTTTATTTTATTTTATTTTATTTTATTTTATTTTATTTTATTTTATTTTATTTTATTTTATTTTATTTTATTTTATTTTATTTTATTTTATTTTATTTTATTTTATTTTATTTTATTTTATTTTATTTTATTTTATTTTATTTTATTTTATTTTATTTTATTTTATTTTATTTTATTTTATTTTATTTTATTTTATTTTATTTTATTTTATTTTATTTTATTTTATTTTATTTTATTTTATTTTATTTTATTTTATTTTATTTTATTTTATTGTATTTTATTTTATTTTATTTTATTTTATTTTATTTTATTGTATTTTATTTTATTTTATTTTATTTTATTTTATTTTATTTTATTTTAATTTCTTTTATTTTATTTTATTTTATTTTATTTTATTTTATTTTATTTTATTTTATTTTATTTTATTTTATTTTATTTTATTTTATTTTATTTTATTTTATTTTATTTTATTTTATTTTATTTTATTTTATTTTATTTTATTTTATTTTATTTTATTTTATTTTATTTTATTTTATTTTATTTTATTTTATTTTATTTTATTTTATTTTATTTTATTTTATTTTATTTTATTTTATTTTATTTTATTTTATTTTATTTTATTTTATTTTATTTTATTTTATTTTATTTTATTTTATTTTATTTTATTTTATTTTATTTTATTTTATTTTATTTTATTTTATTTTATTTTATTTTATTTTATTTTATTTTATTTTATTTTATTTTATTTTATTTTATTTTATTTTATTTTATTTTATTTTATTTTATTTTATTTTATTTTATTTTATTTTATTTTATTTTATTTTATTTTATTTTATTTTATTTTATTTTATTTTATTTTATTTTATTTTATTTTATTTTATTTTATTTTATTTTATTTTATTTTATTTTATTTTATTTTATTTTATTTTATTTTATTTTATTTTATTTTATTTTATTTTATTTTATTTTATTTTATTTTATTTTATTTTATTGTATTTTATTTTATTTTATTTTATTTTATTTTATTTTATTTTATTTTATTTTATTTTATTTTATTTTATTTTATTTTATTTTGTAAAGTGTTCCAATAAGAATTGTATGGTGCCTGAAGTAAAGGAACGCTTTTCGAGTAAAAAGTGGTAAAACTTGAAGATTCTTGCGCGTAAAGGAACAGAGCTTTTGTTTTAAAAATTCCAAAACGTGGAGTTATTTAATTTAATTTTATTTAAAAATTCCAAAACGTGGAAATATGTTACTTTTTTAATATTATTATTATTTTTATATTTTAAAGATTCCAAAACGTGGAGTTATTTAATTTTATTATTTTATTTTAAAAATTCCAAAACGTGGAAATATTTTATTTTATTTTATTTAATTTTTTTGTTTTAAAAATTCCAAAACGTGGATTTATTTAATTTTATTTTATTTCAAAATTCCAAAACGTGGATTTGTTTAATTTTACTTTATTTAAAAATTCCAAAACGTGGATTTATTTAATTTTATTTTATTTCAAAATTCCAAAACGTGGATTTATTTAATTTTATTTTATTTCAAAATTCCAAAACGTGGATTTATTTAATTTTATTTTATTTCAAAATTCCAAAACGTGGATTTATTTAATTTTATTTTATTTCAAAATTCCAAAACGTGGATTTATTTAATTTTATTTTATTTCAAAATTCCAAAACGTGGATTTATTTAATTTTATTTTATTTCAAAATTCCAAAACGTGGATTTATTTAATTTTATTTTATTTCAAAATTCCAAAACGTGGATTTATTTAATTTTATTTTATTTCAAAATTCCAAAACGTGGATTTATTTAATTTTATTTTATTTCAAAATTCCAAAACGTGGATTTATTTAATTTTATTTTATTTCAAAATTCCAAAACGTGGATTTATTTAATTTTATTTTATTTCAAAATTCCAAAACGTGGATTTATTTAATTTTATTTTATTTCAAAATTCCAAAACGTGGATTTATTTAATTTTATTTTATTTCAAAATTCCAAAACGTGGATTTATTTAATTTTATTTTATTTCAAAATTCCAAAACGTGGATTTATTTAATTTTATTTTATTTCAAAATTCCAAAACGTGGATTTATTTAATTTTATTTTATTTCAAAATTCCAAAACGTGGATTTATTTAATTTTATTTTATTTCAAAATTCCAAAACGTGGATTTATTTAATTTTATTTTATTTCAAAATTCCAAAACGTGGATTTATTTAATTTTATTTTATTTCAAAATTCCAAAACGTGGATTTATTTAATTTTATTTTATTTCAAAATTCCAAAACGTGGATTTATTTTATTTGATTTAATTTTATTAATTTATTTTATTTTATATATTTTTTATTTTAGAATTCCTAAATGTGGATTTCCAAAAAAGTGATTTATTTTAAATAACAATCGAAAAATTTAGATTTTGTAAATAGATTGGCTATTATATTTGGAAATTTTAAAATCCCAATAGTCAACAAAATATTTAAAATCCAAACCCGCTCGCATAACTTCTTAAAAGATCACCTTCCTCCCAAAAAGTGGCAACCCTATTACACGTTCTTGTAAATATAATAAATAAATTGTAAATTGTGATGCTTGAAAGCCTTGGCATACATCCCTTAACCCTGAGGCAAGCAATTTTCACTCTATCACACACACAGAGAAACACGTACGCACACACATACACACTTACGTGTACATACACTTTGGTAAATGATGGCAATTCAAGCATCGTTACACAAACATTCATTCATACACACAAAGTTTATACACTAAGCAACAATGTGACCATGCATGAATGCCAATAGAGAGATGCGAGGGCTTAAATTGTATATGAAAGGATGTGTGTTTACACACTCATACACAAGCACACACGCACTCACTCACAGCATGGTAATGCAGACATGCATTTTTCGTCTAAACAAACACAATCGGCTTTATTCAAAAATGCACAACACTCACTCTCGCATGGAAGAGGAGCCTGCCTTCCTTTCATGATGACGGATTATTATTCGTAAATTCCCATTTGCTGTTGTTATGTCTATGAGTGTTTGTGTGGCTTTTTGTTTGTATTGTTGTTGTCTATGTATGTATTGGTGGAGCTTAGATTAAATGTACATTTTAACAGGCTTTGCTTAACTTTTTAATGTGGTTGAAGGATGAGAGGGAAATGGAAATCCGAAAATTAACGGAGAACATTCTGATTTCATAGAAACCTGAAAAAAACCCCAAGGAATAGTAATTCAAATAACATCTTTTCTTGAATTCAATCCTCTCTAACTGCTGTGAAAAATGATAAAAATAAATATTCATCAACGTTCTCCTTTAAATTATATCCTTCTCAGGACATTAAGTGGTTCCATTTCCAATTTTCTTATCTTGCTCAAAGTTATTTTCGTTGGTCACAGAGGGATTATTTTGAGCTATCGTATCGGGAAGCCTGGATCTATCGAATATAGCATTTTGTCAGTGCTAGTATTCCGAAGGATGGCGATCATATTATTTATTTCCTGAAATATTATTATTATTATTATTATTATTATTATTATTATTATTATTATTATTATTATTATTATTATTATTATTATTATTATTATTATTAATATTATTATTGTTATTATTTTTATTTTACCACACACACACACCGGGACCGCAATGATTTCACAGAATCCTTTTTTAGTGGTTCCCTGGACCTAATCCATGCCGTAGACTCTTGAAATTCTGTGTGAGAGGTACTTGAAGGAGCAGGCCAATATAGTTCATATCTGAACTTAATTTACGTGTGAGAGAATCACTAATTCGATAGTTACCGTGTCAATCATTATATCCTTTTAAACAAGACAACACAAAGTACTTTCGATAACAAAAAAGTGCAAACGATGCTAGAACAGGCCTTAAACTGCACTAAAGCAAAAATGTGGAACTGTTGTGAGGCAGGTTTCCGAAGATGTTTTCAAATATATACCATCTTAAACCTTGACGTACTTTTGAAAGAAATTTTTCGCTGTGCAAAACCGGATACTCAATTCGTAAGTTTTCGACCCCTTCAGTCATTTGAGTTGGTGCCGGAAGGGCTACTTAAAATACCGTCGAAAAACGAACATAGAGTACAATCTGCTGCAGAAAATTTCTTGACGATCTGATAAGTTTTCCTAAACTGTACTTGTGACAAAAACGTTGAACTTTTGTGTGGGAGGTGACCGAAGGTCCATATTCGAAGTTGATCTACATATGTTACGAGAACCAAATTTTGGACCAAATCGATGAATCCGTTCGAGAGTTGTCGTACGCTCCAGCCAGCCGGACAGATGGACGGACATCGCTAATTCGACTCCAAATTATCTGAAACGGATTTCGTCCAAATATACTTGGACGTGGATCTGAATGTAGCTGCATGATATCGGAGTTGTGTATTTGATGAAGTGTCATTAATTTATCGCTAACCGCTCATATTGTACCAGAAGCCTGGCAAGTTGGTCCCACTACTGAAGATAGGCAATGATATCAACAGAGGCGGACAGGTCGTTGTTCAGCACCTCACGGTTGGGATAAGATTTCATCTAGCTACAACATATTAACATTTTTAATAATCTCTTCGGATCGACATTGATTAAAGGCCTCAGACTAAAGTGCTTTACCTATTAAGACTCATTTACTCAACACATGCTGCCGCTTTCAACATATTCCAAGCCATGTTATTCTTTCATGTGGTTTTGTTGATGCCATGTTTTATTTCCATGTAGTTTGGTATTGTAGTTGTTACTTTATTTTGTTGCCGCTGTGGTTGTTATTTTCTTTTTTTATCTTCTTTGTGCCACTGCACTGCGCACTTTAAAAATTGTTGTAGTGGAACTGAATGAACAAACGTTGTTTATGGGTTGTTAAATTAATTAAAATTTAAGTCAATTTTAATTGGTTGCATCACACGAAACATGTTCAAATGTCCACATCACATAGTAGCCTGCCATATAAGCCTGTGAGTGTGCAGAGTGTTGTTTTTTTTGGAAAAGCTGTAGTTGTTGTTTCCTTTTTTCAGTAAAACTAAACAACCTAAAACTCTGGTGAATGCTTGCTGCCACTTACCATAAAATACCATGTTATTCCAGTATTGAACAATGCTCAAAGTGTTGTCAGAACAAGTTAGAGTAGACATGGTTAGTTGGTGTAAAAGTTGAAAAAACAAAACAGTTAAACAAACATGATGTTAATACTAGAGACAGAGAGAGAGAGGTAGAAGGTCATTGAGTTGTATAGTATATTTAAATTTGTTCTTAAAGCGATGGAAAGTAGCTTGGATATTTGGCAATTAGCCATAGTTTTGGAAAGAATATATAAACGTGTCAGTATAGAATGGATGAAATGGACCAAAAATTAAATTCCATGCAGATGTTGTTGTTGTTCTATAGACACAGGAAGTTCCAATCCAAGGATTAACAAGGCAGTTCCAGTGAATGAATGGCCCATAATTGCCACTGGGCCACCCAACAACAGCTTGAGTTTATTTCTCTTGATAACGGTCGAAGTGGCAAAGTTGTAGATCTTTTCTTAAGGAACAAAAATTGTGAACACATATAATCCATCAAACTTCATCTGCAAGGTCAAAATCGCCTAGGTTAAATTGTTTGATGGATTATATGTATGTGTTCAAACTATTTGTTCCTTAAGACAAAATCTACAACTTTGCCCCTGAGATAAATTCAAAATTCCCACCGGTTTGGAAGATATAGTCTTGAAAAATGGTCCAATTTTACATCAAAGCCTCAAACCTTTAGAGGCCTACAACCGCGAAAGTTAATGAGATAGGGAAAAACGGCGAGACACGTGTCTTCTATTTTTTTTTGTCTTCTATCACGCTGCGGTGTCAGAATATGGTTAATAAAACATGACTCAAAAAATTACACACAGTGTTATCTTCTTCTACAAAGACTAAATACCAAATTTCATAAATTTTGGTTTGACAATGACAAAATATCGAAAATTGGAAAGTAACCTTCTATGGGGGCTATATGAAAACGTGGACATATAACGACAAAATTTTGGTGGAAAGTTTTATACGCCAACGAATGCTATATGCCAAACGACAGCCTCTTCGGATGGAGACTGAGGCCAAAATCTTCAAAATACCGAAAATCGGGAGGTAGCGTTCTATGGGGGGCTTTTTCAAAATGAGGACCGACATAGCAATTTTTCAATACCAATAGAATATTGCGAGCTGCATCTCGATTTCAACAGACAAACGGACATGGTTATATCGACATTAAATTTTATCTTGATCAAAGATAAAGATTTACTTTACAGGTTCTCCGACGAATATTTCGATGTGTTACAAACGGAATGATACATTGAATTTTACCCTCATTAGAGCTACAGTTCATGGCCGTTCGCCAAGTCCCTAAATTGCACAGTTAAGAACAATTTTGAAATTGTGTGTTGGAGGTAATCTAAGAAGTGGACCGATGTAGCCCATATTAGAATATGATTTTAATGTTAAAGAGATATTATGTACGCAAAGCTTAGGCCAATTTTAATCACTCCTTTCGATATTTATCGCGCCCAGCAGGCACATTAGTTTGTCACCGTGGATTTTAAGAGCTTTTGGACATTATATCAGGAAGCATGGACTTGCCCACGAAAAATATTATATCGCTCTTTGAAATTTTGCCTTGAGGTCCTGTTTACCTTCGTCCAAAAATTCCAAAGCGGTGCTCAAACTGTTCTGAAACTGTCCTTAAGCAAACATGTTGAACTATTGTGAGGGAGGTACCAGATGATGTTTTCCTAAAAAGCCATCTTGGAACTTGATGTACGTTTGAACGAAATATTACGATGTACACAGTTTCGGCCAAATCGGATACTCAATTCATAAGTTTATGTCTTCATCCGTAATTTGAGTTGATGCCAGTAGGGTAATTTAGAGCTTCGGGGACATTATCTCAGGAAGTATAGACTTGTCTCCGAAATAATTATACTGTCGTAAAAGGGTTTGCGAGCACAGCCTGCTGCAAAGTATTTCATGACGATCCGAAAAGAGTTTCTAAACAGCACTTGTGCGCACTAGTATTTTAGCGAACAATGTTTAACTTTTGTGGGAACGGTACTCTACCATCTTCGAAGATAAGGGGTTACCCCTAGTTGTGCAGGCTAAACAAACTCATTTTTCAAGCATTTTTTGTTTTCAAAGAAACTACCAATATTTTTAAGTAGATTTTTTTCCTGAAAGAGCACATCCTAAACTACTTGTGGAATTTTTGTTGTTGAAAAATATTGCATAGTCTTGTCGTAAATGGCTACCTGCGAAACCCTTTTTTGTAAAAGTGTTTTGCGGTGCCAACGATAGCTCAAAAACGGATGGACCGATTTTTATTTACTTTTGTGGGCGTTTTAAGAACCTAATAGTCTTGTAAGCAAAGCAGAATTTTAAAAAATCGATTTAAAAGAAAATTTTGAGCTGTCAGAGTTAAAATTTCGATTTTAACGAAAAAAAAAATTACCCTTTTTGTCCAAAAATCGGACAAAAAAAATTTAAAAAAAAATCTATCTCGCTTAAAGACAAGCTTTTTATGTATTTTATAAGCTCACCAAACCATATGAAGATTGGTCAATTCGTTTTCAAGCTACCGTTGGCACCGCTCACGAGCTAAACATGGACACCGCTCACGAGCTGTTGAACATCGTCAACAACGATCTAGATTACCTCAAAGATGTGGCGACGAATCATGGGTGTAAGGCTAGTACATTGAAACCAAAGCCCAATGGAAACGCCCAGAAGAACCAAGACCGGAAAAATGACTTCAAGTTCGGTGAAATGTAAAGGTCTTGTTATGTGTTTTTCTTCAACTGCAATGGCGCGGTGCATCATGAATTCTTGCCACAAGGTCGTACAAGGTCAATAAGGAAGACAACCCTGAAGTTATGCGCCGTTTGCGAGAAACAATTTGTCAGAAATATGCAGAATTGAAAAACCAGTCATGGAGAGGTCCGATATGGTCCATTATAGAAGTTAAACTGAATTTGTTCAAGACCATTTTAGTGAAATTTTTTAAATATTGAGGGGAAGTACCGGACGTTGTGGACCGGTATACCCATCTTTAGAGTTGTGTCGTTCCGGAACGAACTAGTTCAAAGGAACTTCTGCACAAAAGGAACGACCGGTACTAGGTCCGACCATGCGTTCCCTCCCTCCCGTTCTTCTCCCATTATTTTTGCTCTTCTCTTTCAGTTAGTTCCATCAGTTCATTTAACATCAGTTGTCTCTCTCTCTCCCTGTCTCTTATTAGTGAATAAGAAATCTCATAGTGTCATTTCGTTTGTCATTTCTTACTAAACTGATCTTTGCCGAATTAAAAAAAACCGCAATTGAAGTATTTTTAATTAGCAAAACGATTGTAAATTTGTTTTAAATATTTGTAATCTACCACGAAGAAAGCCAAAAACAATTTATTTTTCTTTTGTTTTGATGCAGAAGAAGCAGGAACGATATGAACTGAGTGAACGAGTATGAGTATACATATAAAGGTTGGTACTAAAAGGAACTATGGAACTAACTGAACGATATAGTTCCTTTTTTGGAACGGAACGGAAAAGATCTTCGAACTGAAACTAAGTTTGGTTGATCAGTTCGAGAGATATCGTGTTCTCCAGCCACTACATATGTGCCCAAGGGATTTTTAACACCTTTTGGGCAGTTTTCTCCAGAAGTATGGACTTGCCCCTGAAAAAACGATTACCATCGTAATTGAGGCAGGGACTTCAACAGAAATCAAAGTGACTGGACAATTTCGTAGGTTTTACCGTTATTGAGATATAGAAGTTCTAATTGGGAAAATGTATTGACTGTATCGCCTCCTTATAAAACAATGTCATACATAGTGCGTCTTAACTAACTTTAAGTGAAAACCGCTTACACCTGTCCCGATTTGAACTTCTACATCTCAATAACGAAATTATCATAAATGCCAATCATGTTTCATAGCTGCAACATTTTCTTTAGTCCCATTTCGATAGGAATTGCGGTTTTCAAACCAAATCGTGAAAACCTAAAAAACTCCTAAAAATGTGAACTTGAATTGCGATTTATTTTAAAAGCGCTACTGCGATTTTTTTTTTTGCTTTTTGATTTTTCTCATCTGTGAACATTGTAGTTTCAGAACCCGCAAAAACTACGCAGGTGTAAGCACCTTTTATTTAAATTTGTTTCAAGAGTACCGTGTGTCTTTATAAACTTTCACCATCTTAGATTAGACTAATGTATAAATTCCACCATTTTAACAGTGTTTAAATGTCGTCATTTATGGAGTATTTGAAAATGTTACACTTTTGGACAGTCCATGTCTTATTACCAAATATGATCATAACCTCAAATTTTTAAGTATCTAAAATTTTGAACTTTTTGACCTAAACCTACTTTTCGTCCTGCAAAAAAAAAAAAAAAATTAAAATTTGTATTGACTCATTTAGTCGATCGAAACAAATTTGAATGAGATATGAGTGTTGAAAGGGAAGAATCCGTTGTATTTTGGGCATGTGAAATAAAATAACTTTAAACTCGCCTTTTCTCACAATGAACCGATCATCACATATTTTAGTGGACTTATTACTTCCATTAAAATTTTGTTTTTATTGCAGGGATACTTTTTTAAATATTTTTTCCTTAACAGCCGGTACTTCCATTAAAATTTTGTTTTTATTGCAGGGATACTTTTTTAAATATTTTTTTCCTTAACAGCCGGATTGTGTTTTATTCATTATATACCGACACTTTCACTAGTTCTGTAGTCAATTAGTGGAAAGTAGTGGTGTATTTGATGTTTTTATATGTTTTTTTTATTGTGCCTATGTTGAGCATATCTCCGATTAATGTTTTTTTTTCTGTTAAGTTAAATATCCTGTTGTTTTGTCAGTTTCTTAAATGAGGTCTTCGGACTTGGAATTGGGAAGAATAAATAAATTAAAATTAAATTAAGTTAAAATTAAGAACTATTACGGTCCTCTATTTTCTTAAACTACGAGGGTTTTGAACTTTTTTTTTTTTTTGAATTTCTATTTAAAGTAATTCACCAATCACATTTATTTTTGACATCTGATCGCCATAATTGGTTAAAACCTTTCAATACATAGAACTAAGAAAACTAATGAGGAAATTCGGTAAAATTTCAGTTTTGAAAATACAATAAAATTGAAAAAAAAAAAATCAATATTCTGCCATCTAAGTTTTAATAACCATATTCGATCGAACTAATTCATTTAAAATTCTACTTGCCTTCTCTTATTGATGATTTCAATTCTAGAAAATCTCTTCCTTATTCATTACTATAAAAAAAAAACTATTTATTTACATACCGATAGCGATTGAATAAAAATCCATATGAAATTAATTCGATTAATCTATTTTGTTGTAATTTCATTTTCAAAACACAATAATAAAATGCACAAAAAATACTATCTCTTCATTGTCTCTATGCCACTACAAGTGTTTCTGAATAGGAAAAAAAAACTATATTTTTTTCTTTATTTTCTTCAATCAAAATTTCACCCACTAGAGAAACATTCTATTTGTAAAAATAAACAATTTTGTTTTCATTTTATTTTTATATTCTATAACATTTATTTTTAGTTCGACAACACAGAAAATCTTTTACGAAAAAGTAAGTTTTTTCTTCTTCTTCTTCTTAGCAGCGACAGACAAACAGGCAGGCAAGCAGGCAGGCTGGCTGGCTGACAGTCCGTTAGGCAAGCGGTCAAGTAGCCCCACACATGACTTTTATGGTGTGTGTGTGTGCAGCACATGTTTGGTGCCACTGCTGCTGATCATTGGAGGAGAAGCAAGCTATGCACCCACCACCAGGAGTAGCAAGAAAAAAAACGAAACTATCACTTGGCATTGCAATACGATTCGGATGATAAATTCAAAATGTATTTTTTGGTGTACAACATGTGTTTTGTTGTTATTGTGTTTACATTTACTGGCTGGGTTGGGTGTGTAAAATTGGCAAAAAAAAAACACATGTTCTCTTGGGGAGCACACTCTCTCCCCACACACATAATAATAAATGACTTAATACAAAGATTCCCAGTTTGGACTATCTCTCATGTAATCCCATATGGAGAAAATACACATACGAAAAAACAAACAACACAATTCTGCAACAACGCAACAACTCAATCGGTGGTTGTGGTGGCTTTCGGTATCTCTTCTGTGTTGTTTGTTTTTCCTAATGGGTGGCTGCCATTGGTGTTAGTGGTTGTCGTTGGTGCATCATGAAGATAATTATTTATAGTTAATCCGAAAAAATGCTTTACATTTACTTAACAACAACAACTATTTTTGTTGTGTAGTTGTTGTGGTGAAAGTGTAGGAGTTTATTTATGCGTCAGCTAGAAAAAGCACTTTATCTGCATTAGTGTTGCCACTTTGTTCAAAATCAAACCAAATAAGTTTAGCATGGGCAGAGATGGCCAACTAAGAGGATGCCCCTACGATTAATTAAATTTAGATGTAAAACTGACCAAAGATTTTGTATTTAACTAACTATGCCTGAAGATGTTTGAAAAATCCCAACGAAACATCTAATAGAAAAATTAAATAATAGTTTTTATTTTTCATTGATCAATGAGGTACCCAAAGGAGTGGATCGATATTGTGCATATTCCAAATCATCTTATAGCCCTATAAGACGAATCGGCTTCGCCAATAGAGATATACCCTCAGGCTATGTGAATTGAAACTTTCATCTATGGACAGATCGAATGTATTTAGGGTATTTTCAGAATTTTGAGTCACTTTTTGGAATTTTTACTTACCGACAAAAATGTGGATTAGGATTAAAGTTTAAAAGTGTTACGGACTAGTTACTTGAAGGAATGGACCTACATAGTCCTTTATGGGAGGGGATCTTATTTTGGGAGTCATATCTTTTCGATAGATATCGCGCCCACTAGCCATTTCAGTGGGTCATCGTATAAGTAGGACAACAACGAAAAGCATCGGTATACATTTCCAAAGGATCTTCGAACAGAACCTAAATTGCATTTAAACACAAATGTTGTACTTTTGTAAGTGAGGTACCCTAAGGAGAGCACACATAACACACCAATCGTTAGCCACCCATATCATACCAGAAGCCTGGAAAGTTGGCAGGGTGGTCCCGTTACTGAAGCCTGGCAAGGATGCCAGCAGAGGTGAATCGTACAGGCCGATTTCGCTCCTGTCGCCAGTAGCAAAGATCCTAGAGTCACTACTCCTCCCCACAATGAGAAGGTGTTTTCCAGTTGCCCAACATCAACATGGATTTCGGAAAATGCATAGTACTACAACAGCATTATATGCCATATCCACACATATCAGTAGAGGACTGAACCAGAAAAGGCCGGGCGACCGAAAAGTCATGGTGGTTCTTGACCTGTCGGAGGCTTTCGATACCGTCAACCATGCCAAGCTGTTCGAGGATTTAGAGAAGACTAATCTGCACGCTCAAGGTCGGGGGTTCGATTCCCCGGCCAAGCAACATCAAACAATTTTCAACGGTGGCAAAATACCCCTCAGTAATGTTGGCGACATTTCCTGAGTATTTTAGCCATGTAAAACTTCTCTACAAGTGGTGTCTTAAGACACGCCGTTCGGACTCGGTGATAAACAGTAGGTCCCATATCATTGAGCTAATATGAATCGGGTGCACTCATTGATATGAGAGAAGTCTCCCTTGTCCAATCTGGGATGTTTGTGGAACAATTATATATAATCTCCAGCCATGTTTGAAACGTTGGGTAATCAACGATATGTGCGGATGCCAGTCGTTTGTGGAATTCAGAAACAAGAAGTCCAAACCCCGTAGAGTGAAACAGGGAGTTCCCCAAGGAGGGGTGACATCTCCGGAACTGTTTAACCTCTACCTTTCTGAAATTCCACACCTTCCAGACGGTATAGAGAACGTGATGTATGCGGATGATTGTACAATCTTGGCGGCGGGTCCTATCATCAATGACATATGTGTTGGTTTAAATGTCTACATAGCTGATCTAGTGCAGTTCTTCCATCTGAGGAATATGAAAATATCAGCCGCTAAATCCACTGCCACACTGTTCACCACATGGACGGCTGAAATGAGGCTAACACTGAACATATTGGTCGATGGTGCACTGACTCTGACCACTAACTACCCCAAAAAAATACTGGGTGTAACGTCCGATAGCATGTTAAAGTCGTCCGCGCATGCCACAGCTATTTGTGATAAGATCAGAAGTAGGAACAAGGTGCTCAAGTCGCTGGCCGGCAGCACTTGGGGAGCTGACAAAGAAACCTTGTTGACCACCTACAATGCAATAGGCCGATCTGTGGTAAGCTATGCGGCGTCAGCGTGGTCTGCAAAGGTTAGCGCATCGCAGTGGAAGAAGATTCAAACCTGCCAGAATGCTGCCTGAGGACTGCAACAGGGTGCCTCCTCATGACACCAGTGGACCATCTTCATGAGGAAGCGAAGGTTTTACCGGTGCGTCACCACAATAAGATGTTGTCGATGCAGTACCTGCTTGGGTGTTATCGCAGTGAACATTCCTGTCACGGGTTAATGGACAGGCTTCTTCCACCCAGACACGACAGGAGAGATCTTCATGATCTACAGAGAGAGGTCCAAATGTATAAAATAAAACCTCTAGACCAACGAGCTTATTAGGCAGGCTTAGATAGCATTCACACTGACTTGGGGACCACCCCCATCCATCGCAGCAGAAGAACGCCAGCTGCCAAGGCAAACACGAGTGGTTTTAACCTAGTTAAGTATTGTTTTGTATTGGGCCCGAAATGACGCCACGATACCAAACACAATTGGGACCACACGATGCACTGCATTTGTTTAGCTGCCAAGCTAAGCCCACCCACCTGTCTCCTGATTCCTTATGGACGCGACCAGTCCAGGTTGCAGAATTCTTGAATCTGGGTACAGAGGAACCTGATAAGTGAAATAATACACGAACGAACACATTTGCCTTGCTACAACAACAACAAGGAAAGGACCGATATTGATCGATAAGACCAACGTTTGGGCCAAATTAGTTGTCCCGTTCAAAAGATATTGTGCATTAGAGTTGGGTAATCTAGTTCCTAGTTCCTTGTACTAGTTCCAAAACGTATGAGTTACATCATGAAAAATAACGTGTGATAATAAGTATACGCAGTTTGTTCAAAGAGAAAATGTGGGCCATTGGAACTGCGAAGTGAACTAGATAAAGTTCCTTTGCCACTACTTTTTTTAAATATTGGGGGGAAGTACCGGAAGTTGTGGACCGGCAGTGCCCATCTTCGAACTGAAACTAAGTTTGGACAAAATATGAGGAAGGGTAAATTTTGGACCAAATCGGTTGATCAGTTCGAGAGTTATCGTGCTCTCCAGCCACTTCATGTGGTACCATAGGGTTTTTTTAAACACCTTTCGGCCTGTTTTCTCAAGAAGTATGGACTTGCACCTGACAGAAATTTTACCGTAGTAATGGAGGCATCGAATTCAAGTTGCTTCAACAAAAATCAAAGTGATTCGAGAGCAGTTCTTAATGTGAACTTATGTGTGGGAGGTACCCAAAGGAGTGGACAAATATCGTCCATATTCGAACCTCATCTATGTCTGGTAGATATATTAAGAAGGACCAAATTGGTCATTCCCTTCAAGAGTTATAGTGCACACAATTTTTCCGAACATTTTCGAACTTTTGTGGGTAGTTGTCTGAAGGAGCGGACCGATATGGCTTATCTTTGAACTTATAGTAAGTTTGGACAAAATTTTACCAAAGTTAAATTTTGGACCGAAACGGATGAACCTCTCGAGAGTTATTTTGCACTGCAAACATATTGGTTTTTTGAACCTTTCAGGCTATCTTCTCAGGAAGTATGGACTTGACCCTGATGAAACTTGTGCCGTCGTATGGGGGGCAGTGAATACAAGTTGCTACAACAAAAATTAAAACGATTCAAGGGCTGGTCCTAAACTGAACTATTCCGAAATTTTGTGTGGGAGATACCCGAAGGAGTGGACCGATTGAGTCCATATAGGAAATTCATCTAAGTCTGCTAGAAATTTTACGATGTGCTAAGTATGGACCAAATCGGTTACTCCCTTCAAGAATTATCGTGCGCACAAATTTTCCGAACATTTTTGAACTTTTGTGGGGGAGGTACCGGAAGGAGTGGACCAATATAACCCATCTTCGAACTTAAACTAAGTTTGGACAAAATATTATGAAAGGCAAATTTTGGATCGAATCTGTTGATCCGTTCGAGAGTTATCGTCCGCTCCAACCAGACGAACGGCGATGGCTAAATTAACTCCAAATGGTCTGAAACGGATTTCGTCCAAGCATACTTGGGGTCTAAATCCATTATTTCTATGAAGCACATTTTGCCCGTATGAAAGTGTATACATCCTCGTTAGCATAAATGCTGAGGGTATAATAATTTTATGAAATTGTAGATGCACATTATTTATTATTTTATGGAAATAAACAAAATAAATTCAAAACGTCCAAAATTATTTTTCCACATTTTATTTTGAAAATGGCAACCCTGTATTATTTATCTACTATACAATTTTGCAGTGGTCGGTTCCTAGTTTGTATTCTTGTTATATTGTTGTTGTGTTTGTTTTTTGCCTTTGTGACCATAAGTTCGAACTTATTGCTTAATTGTTGTTGATGTTTTCACTCGTTGTGCCGCCGATAATAATAAACAATATGAAATGGTAATGGAAGCTGTTAATGTTTTTTTATGGATTTTTAGTTTAGTGGCGTTGGCAAGGTCATTCTCGTATTCAACATCCACAACCGTGGCATCTATGCATAGCTATTTTTTATGTAAAATTAAATGTGAGCCATAAAAAATTAGATTCTTAAATACAAAACCTATTAAAAAATTAGAACACGGAAATTGAAAAAAAAAAATAGAACGACGTTAAGTTCGGCCGGGCCGAACTTGTTATACCCTCCACCACGAGTTGTATTGAAGTAAAATGGAACATTGAGTTTCCTTTCGTTTATGAAGAAGACTAAATATCAAATTTTAGCAATTTCGGTAAAACAATATTCGGGAGGTACTGTTTTATGGGGGCTGTATCAAATCGTCGATCTATATCGACAAATTTCAGGGGGGAAAGCTTTTAAAGTCAATAAAGACTAAATACTAAATTTCTGATAATTCGGTAAGATAATGTGGCTAAAACCTAAAAAACACCGAAAATCAAGAGATACGCTTCTATGGGGGATATAGGAAGACGTGGACCTATACTGATATTTCTTTTTCGGAATATTTTATAACCCCATGGAAGTCCAAGTAACATCGGTGGGATATTGATTAGAATAACGAAAATCTGGAGGTACCGTTCAGTGGGGGTTATATCGAAACGTGGACCTATACCGACGAATTTCAGTCGGAAAGGTTTCTACCTCCAACGTAGACTAAATACCAAATTTCAGCCATTTTGGTGGAATATTGAGGTCCCAAGCTTTAAAATACCGCAAAATTGGGAGGTACAGTTCTACGGGGACTACATGAAGGCGTGGACCTATACCGACAATTTTAGGGGGGGAAGGCTGAATATCACCAACGAAGACTAAATTCAAAATTTCTGCCATTTTGATGGGTTATTGTGGACACAAGAAAATACCGAAAATCGGGAGGTGGCTATACTAAGGCGGAGACCTATACCGATAAATTTCATGTAGACGAGTTTCTGGAGGAACGTTTTTTACCCCCAACGAAGCCTAAATACCAAATTTTGGCCATTTTTGGGGAATATTGTGGCCACAACCTTCAAGATACCGAAAATCGGGATGTACAGCTCCATGCGGGTTATATGAATGCGTGGACCTATACCTATCTGTTGTGTGTGATAGAGTTCAATGTGTTTTCACCCTGATGGGCTAAATGGTGAATGGTTGAGAACCTGACCCAGAGACCGCTGTGCTAGCCGGAAAGTGATATTTAGTGCCGCCTATCTCGCAGAGTACAAGTTTCTAATATATATCTTTAAATTGGATTTGACTGCAAAAATTAATAACTTTTTTGTAAGAAGCGCCCAAAAGAGTGGATCGATATTGTCCATATTCCTGCTTGATCTAAAATTGAAAGAAATGTTATGCAGTGCATAGTTTGATCTAAATGGCGCAAATATGTTCCTAAAACATACTAGACATACCTGCCATATCCCGACATATCAATTGAGGAATGAACCTCTTTTACGACGACCGCGCCTCAGTAACAGAACCAGGGAACAAAGCTCAACGTCACCTATCGCATGGTGATAATTTTATGGAAGCAGAGGAGGAACAGTTGCTTTTTTATACAACGCTCTGATCAGTACAGACCCGTCATGTTTGAGTTTGAGAGCTTGACTCTAGAGACCCATTCATGAGAGTAGTGATGAAAAAGAGTGCCATTGACCAAAGGCCTGACATTTGTACTAATTTCAAATGCAAACGGCTTAGGTTATAGGGGGTTTAACTGCTCATCCTGTGCTTTGAGACTCCCACATCAGAGGGGTACAGCGCTAACCGAACACATTTAGCTCGGTGAATTGAGACGCTTCTACTATGAAAATATGAGATTACTATATCTCACATTTGTGGCACCCGATCTATTTAATGATGCGACCTAACAACCCGCAATTTAACGTGGCTTAGATGAAGGAGATCCTCTAACATTCATAGCCTATAACCGACACTTTTTTATGCAGCATGGGGAAGCTGAATGGAGGTTCAGGGGTTCTGAGAATTTTCTAATCATTGCTTCAAAGAGCTGCATAGTACTTCTAATCTTCCCGGGAATCGTCACTGCTACAGCGGCTCTCGATATACCTACACGAATAACAACCAAAATAAGACCAAATTTCAAAGTAGAGGTTACTTGTAGACCAGCGAATGAGTGTCGTGAGCATAATTGCAATAACACCGAAGATCCAAGAATTAAAAAAAATTATTGTTGTAAAATAATTCAGCCTAATCTCGGGTTTTGTTGTTTTTAAATTTTAAAACAACAAGTTTTATTTAAAGTGGGATGTAGTTAAAATTGATTTAATTTCGGAAAAGGCAAAGAATACTAGTTTCGTCCAACGCCACTTGGACTCATCAGTTCTCTTAGTTCTTTGTATTGAAACAAAGAACTCTTCCCCAATTTTATGACGACCAGAGCTCAAGAAAAACAACAAAACCCGAGATTAAGCTGAATTATTTTACAACAATAAAATAATACACATCTCAACAAAATTGCCAAAAGTGAATCTAAAAAAAAAATATTCTCGAAGACAACAGTAAGCTAGCTAGTATACCAACACAACCGATAACGGTGGGTATACCAAATATAAATATGAGTGTGTTAGGGAGCCACCGTGGTGCTCCTTGCAACATCAACATTTTCGGCGGTGATAAACCCCTCAGTGTAATGCTGGCTTACATTTCCTGAGTATTTCAGCCATGAACAATTTTGTACAAGTGGTGTCGTAAGACACTCCGTTTGGACTCGGCGATATGAAGTAGGTCCCATCATCATTGAGACAATATGAATCGGCACGCACTCATCTATATTTGAAAAGTCTCCCGTATCCCTTTTGGGATATTGTGGGAACATATAAATGTATGAATATTTTTAGAATTCTGATATATGAACTCGAAACCCCGTAGAGTAAAGCAGTGACTTCCCCAAGAAAATGATTTAAGTCTACATTTCTGAAATTCAACAACATCCGGAAGACAACGATATCGAAATGTAGACGGATGGTTGTACGATTATAGCGTCGTGTCCAATGGTTGATGAAACATGTGGTATGTTAAATTACCATGTAGCTGACTTAGTACAGTTCCTTTATTTGAAGAATTTGAAAATATTAGCCGCTAAATCTACTGCTACATTGTTCACCAACTAGACGAGAAAAGGAATGGAGACCTGCAACACTGGGGGTGCTAACAAAGAAAGCCGATGATCACAAACACGTTAAATCAACCTCGAGTTCAAATAACTTTTCAGCCGAACTACCTCTAAAGATTTTTTTTCACAACTGAAATTGAATAAGCATTGCCATAAATTAAACTTGGCACAGCAGCTGAAGTACCTAGAGTTTATCCTCCATAACAGCATTCGTGTGAAAGTGTGGCTCTCCAGATTCCCTTTCCAGGGGGATGAGTTATTGATTTTAAATTACACAAATTGGAAATTACACAAATTGGAAATTGCGATGATCAGGTCATTTTCTAAACCAAAGTGCAATTTATGGACAACGGAGATATCTCAATAGTCGGTAATACATCCCATTATTCCATTTTTATACCCTCAGCATTTATGCTAACGAGGGTATATACACTTTCATACGGGCAAAATGTGCCTCATCGAAATAATGGTTTTAGACCCCAAGTATGTTTGGACGAAATGTGTTTCAGACAATTTGGAGTCGATTTAGCAATGTCCGACCGTATGTCTGTCTGCCTGGCTGGAGCGCACGATAACTCTCGAACGGATGAACTGATTCGGTTCAAATTTTGTCTTTCGCAAACTTAGTTTAAGTTCGAAGATGGGCTATATCGGTCCACTCCTTCCAGTACCTCCCACACAAAAGTTCGAAAATGTTGGGAAAATTTCTGCGCACGATAACTCTTGAAGGGAGTAACCGATTTGGTCCATACTTTGCACATCGTAAAATTTGTACTAGACTTAGATGAGATTCCAATATGGACTCAATCGGTCTGCTCCTTCGGGAACCTCTCACACAAAATTTCGGAAAAGTGCAGTTTAGGACCTTCTCTCGAATTGCTTTGATTTTTGTTGTAGCAACTTGTAATCACTGCCCCCCATACGACGGTACAAGTTTTATCAGGGGCAAGTCCATACTTCCTGAGAAAATAGCCTGAAGGTCCATAAAAAACCCTATAACACCGTGTGTAGTGGTTGGAGCGCAAGATAACTCTCGTACGGATCTGCCGATTCGGTCCAAAATGTGGCCTTGGTAATATTTTGTGCAAACTTAGTTTAAGTTCGGAGATAACCCATATCGGTTCACTCCTTCAGGTACCTCCCCCACAGAAGTTCGAAAATGTTAGGAAAAATTGTGCGCACGATAACTCTTGAAGGGAGTAACCGATTTGGTCTATACTTTGCACATCGTGGAATTTCTACCAGACATATATGAGGTTCCAATATGGACTCAATCGGTCTACTCCTTCGGGTACCTCTCACACAAAATTTTGGAAAAGTGCAGTTTAAGACCTTCTCTCGAATTGCTTTGATTTTTGCTGCAGCAACTTGTATTCACTGCCTCTCTTACGACGGTACAAGTTTCATCAGGGGGAAGTGCATACTTCCTGAGTAAATAGCCTGAAAGGTGCAAGAAACCCCCATGACACCGTGATTAGTGGTTGGAGCGCAAGATAACTTTCGAACGGATCAGCCGATTCGGTCCAAAATTTGGCCTTCCCAATACTTTGTTCAAACTTAATTTAAGTTCGATGATAAGCTATGTATATCGGTCTACTCTTTCAGGTACCTCCCCCAGAGAAGTTCAAAAATGTTCGGAAAAATTGTGCGCACGATAACTCTTGAATGGAGTGACCGATTTGGTCCATACTTTACACATCCTAATATGTGTACCAGATATAGATCAGGTTTGAATATGAACTATATTTTTCCACTCCTTCGGGTACCTCCCACACAAAATTTCGTATCGCTCACGAGTAACTTTGATTTTTGTTGAAGCAACTTGCATTCGCTACCTCAATTACGACAGTAAAAGTTTTTTTCAGGGGCAAGTCCATACTTCTTGAGAAAATAGCTATGACACCGTGTGGTGGTTGGAGCGCAAGATAACTCTCGAATGGATCTACCGATTTGGCCCAAAATTGGGTCTTCGTCATATTTTGTCCAAACTTAGTTTAAAGATGGGCAATATCGGTATTTCCCCCAATATTTAAAAATGTCACTAAAATGGTATGCAAGATATATCTTGAATGGGGCAAGCAATTTGGTCCAAACTTAAAATGGTCCATATCGGTCCTCTCCTTAGGGTACCTCCCCCACAAAAGTTCAACATTTACTTCTCGTTGTTTACAGCGAGATTTTGTTTTCCGTGGACAAGTCCATGCTTCCTGGCATACTGATCCAAAAGTTAGACTATGACCCACTAAAGTGACTAGTGGGCGCTATATCAATCGAAAAGACATGACCCCCAAAATAAAACCAACTTTCATAATGGACTATATCGGTCCATTCCTTCAAGTACCTCCTACGCAACATGTTGAACTTTAGTCCTAATCCACATTTTTGTCGGCAAGTTCTAATGTCTAAAAAGAGGGACCAAATTCTGTATGTATGTAGATGAAAGTTTATATATAGACTGAGGGTATATCTCTGTCGGCAAAGCCGACTGATACTTCTTTACTTGTTTGTAATCTCGCTACAGTTCGCAATTTTGATAGGATCGTCACGAAATTTTGGGGGTTAATGGATGTTCTATAGATAAAGAAACCTTTTGATTTTGGTAATGGTCGGATATTATTCAGGGGTCGGAATGTGAAAAAAAAACTTATTTTCAGAAAAGGTCAACGTTTTATTTCAAAGCGAATATCTCTCTTCTGTAAGAGGTATATCGAAAGCAAAACCTGGCAAGGACTATAGCCTTCGCTCACTTGTTTAATTTTCTTCTAAGGAGGTCCTTGTGATTCTAAATAATTTTTGATATATTTTTTTCATGAGAAGTCCAGCCTTGTTTTTAGAAGTCTTTGTGGTCTGTTTTACCACTTACATCTTGCGATAATGGACACGTGGATTTCTTGAAATATAAGAAGGATTATGCATTTTTGGGTAGACTATGTTTATTGGGTCTGTCAGTGAAATAATTAGACCTTCAAATTTTCAAAAAATTTAGTTGAAAAATTTCGAAATATTCTTTCATTACCTACTGACAGGATTCTTTTTATTATTACAGTGTTTTTACAGTGGATGACAATACATGAATATGAAATCAAAACCAATATTGGACCATTCTTACAGTGTTTTTACGGTGTCTAACTTAACCCCCTTTTCAAATCTGGTAACTGATTTTAAAAGCGGTTGCAGTTGACCAATCGAAGTAAAACTTTGCACACTTTTCAGATTTAGATGACAATACTTGAATATGAAATGTAATTTAACGGCAGCCCGTATTGGCTGCTCTTTGACAACTAGGTACAGAAACGTACCCATTAAAAATTATGGGCATAGGTCCAGGTTTTGGTATAGCCCCCATATAGCGGTACCGCCCGATTTCAAGTGTTTTATGGATTTTATCTTCATTTTTATACCGAATTGCGTGTAACTTGCCATTTGGAGATCCCAGTGGTACAGAAATTTCTCTACCAAAAATTGTGACATAGGTCCAGGTGTTGGTATAGCCCCCATATTACGGCTCCACCCGATTTCAAGTGTATTTGTCTTAATTTTTTGGCCGAAATTGCTGTAACTTTGATTTCGAGTTCCCAACTTCTCCATCAAAAATTTTGGACATAGGTCCAAGGTGATATAGCCCCTATGAATGGTACCACCCAATTTCAGGCATTTTAAAGTTTGTATCTACATTTTCGGCCTAAATTGGTTATGGGGTTCCGTTGAAAATTGAAAGAGCATGTTGAGAGGGGAAAGTTCGGAGGAGGTAGTTCGGCGGTGGTTTTTCGGTGGTTCGGTGTAAGTTGTTAGGAGTTAAAGTGAATGTTGTTCGGAAGTTCCGAGGAGTTTGTTTGAAAGTTCGGATGAGGTTGTCCGGAGGAGATTTTTCGGAAGTTTGGATGAGGTTGTTCGGAAGATCGGTGTAGGTTGTTCGAAGGGGTGGTGTTATGAAGGTGGATGTTAGGAACTTCCACCCCCCCTCCGAACTTCCAAAAAACCTTCTCCGAACTTCCCCTTCTCAACTTGCCTTTTCCACATTCAGTCTAACTTGTTCACTACTACACACATCCACACACACAAGCACACAAACGGTCACAAAATAAACACTTATTTCAAAATCTGACCCATGGACACAATTTTGATGGGGACGTTTCTGTTCAACTGGGAACTCGAAGACAAAATCCTCAAAACAACTTAAATCGGGTGGTACCGCTATATGGGCACCATCATTAAATATAATTTATAGTCTCAAGTATACAGTAACAGTGTTTTATTTATAAATGCACTTAAAAGTAGAAAATAATTTTGATGATGGAATCTCTCAAATAAAACGCTTGCCGTTCACTATTATCACAAGTTTTAATTTAAATGCAAGCGTTTTATTTGAGAGATTCCATCATCAAAATTATTTTCTACTTTTAAGTGCATTTATAAATAAAACACTGTTACTTATTTTTTTTTTAATTACATACTTATTAAATTTAATCAGTTAGCGCCAACATTTTTGCGCAGTTCTTTCACTGTTATACATGACATAAAATTGCAGTAATCGATTTACATTAACGAACATTTATTTGATTTCGAAAGTATGATTCTAATTATTCTGGTCTTATAAATCAAGTTGGCGACGGATTTCAATCGTCCTCGTCCTGACTGTAACATACGAGTATCTTACTTGTTTTCCATGTGAAGGCTGAATCAATCGTAATTTCCCTGTTTTTATTCCGACTGCGATTTCCTGTTGAATCAAGCTATATCTCTTCTATTCCAACGATTAATGATACTATTTTATGATTTCTTTTTTTAAATAAATAGACAAAGACCACTGATTACTTTATGACTTCTAATGAATTTCGCCAATATCAGCCAAACATTCTTAATGGCGATCATAAATCTATTTCCGTGAAGTACCACTTGAAAAAAATCTATCAAAAACCATAAAAGAAAAATTATTATTATGATTGAGTGAAATAAAAACAAACGTCAATTAATGCCAAAACAATAAAAATTTCCTGCAACAAAATCGAATAGAAAATAAATACCAATTTCCACAAAAAAAGAACAATTTGAAAAAAAAAATAAATTTATGTTTAACATGCACATCATAAATTACAGGCAATCAAGGCAGACATATGAGTGATGTAGAGGATGTTGTAGTTTTTTTTGGATGTATTTCAAAATCTTTCAAAGAATGCGAATCTTGAATGAATAATCGCTTTCATCAATTTCTATTAAAAATAAATAAATAGTTTTACAACCCGTCATTATCGTCAACATCATCGTATTCGGCGTCGTCATGGCATCTCACCATCATCAATGTCCTCATCAAGAAATGACCTTGAAAAATGAAACACACACACAAAAACAATCAGTGGCATATAGTAAGTATATGTGTGTACTTATACACCACCTTATGTCTATGAAGAAAAATTCTTGTTAATTGTTAAACGCCAAACACGGAAACTTGTTTTTTTGTATTGTTTGGGTGTGCGTTTTTTGCCGAAAACTAAAATAAAGTCCACATACGGATTTGTATAAACCACGACGGCTATGGTTGCTGTTCTGTTGTGTAGTTTGGACCAAGGGTTAGGGAAACTGTGAAAATAAACAATGCACCATTCAATTTTTGCTAGTCAACAGCAACATGCTTTAGCTGGCATGCTAACCAGTGAATATTTTTGTGGAAAATCTGCCAAGTTTCCACAAATATCTCCAGCTTCACACCAATGAATGAAAGACTCGCTGCAATTCGAATTAAAACAGAATTCTTCTACATCAGCTTTATTTGCGCTCATGCTCCCACTGAAGACAAGGACGAACAGACCAAAGATATATTTTACGAGCGCTTAGAAGAAACTTATGACCGTTGCCCTGCCCATGACATTAAAATTATACTAGGCGATTTTAATGCCAAAATTGGAAAGGAGAATATCTTTGGCCCAACAGTCGGAAAATTCAGTCTCCACAGTGAAACATCTGACAACGGTATGATGCTGATAGCTTTGCAGCTGCAAAAAACATGGTAGTTAGCAGTACCAGATTTAAGCATCTCGATATTCATAAGGGCACCTGCCTGTCACCAGATCAAAGAACAAGAAATCAAATTGATCAAGTTGTGATAGATGGAAGACATGCATCAAGCGTGTTGGATGTACGACCGTTCCGAGGTGCAAACATAGACTCGGACCACTACCTTGTTGCAGCAAAGGTACGTACCAGATTAAACGTAGCAAACAAAGTGCGAACAGACACAACAAGGAAGTTTGACATCGGTAAGCTGCAATCACAACAGATTGCCACAGCATATTCCACTCAACTGGCCCAACTGCTTAATAAAGGCACTCCTCGTCCCGATAACATATCAGGACAATGACAAAACATTGCACATTCCATGCAAACAGCCACAAAATCCATACTTGGATACCAGAGACCTCCACCAAGGGATCCATGGTATGACCAGGAGTGTCGTGCTGCTACCGAAGAGAAAAATGCGGCATATAGGGCTACTTTACAATCAGTAACATCGCGTAGCGCACGAGAGAGGTATCGGGAGAAAAGGAGAAACGTCTCTTCCGCAGGAAAAAGAGAGAGAGATGGAAAAGCGGGAGTGTGAAATCAAGATGTGCAGGAGACAGAATGAAGTCCGAAAATTCTACCAAAGAGTGGAACATCAAACTGATGGCTTTGGAACTGGCACATCCTCCTGTAGAGACCAGCAAGGTAATCTGGTAACTGATACAGATAGTATGCTAAGGATATGGAAAGAGAATTTTTCCAAACTGTTGGTATCCAATAGTATCGAAGTCGACGAAGATACCACAGATCCAACCCCAGGAGATGGTATTGAATGTATACCACCCGGCCAAGTTGAGGTAAAACAGCAATAAACCGGCTGAAGAATAATAAGGCAGCAGGAGCTGATGGCCTACCAACCGAGCTGTTTAAAGCCGGAGGCGACACGCTGATAAGGTGTATGCATCAGCCAGTTAGCTCCATCTGGCAGGAAGAACGCGTACCCGACGATTAGAACCTGAGCATACTGTGTCCCGTCTATAAGAAAGGAGATAAGACTTTATGCTCCAACTATAGGGGCATAAGTCTTCTCCCGATTGCCCACAAGATCGTGTCAGGGATATTTTGCGAACGACTAAAGCCTATGCTCAACGAGATAATTGGACCATACTAATGCGGCTTTAGACCTGGCAAATCCACCATTGACCAGATATTTACCCTTGCGGCAAATCCTGGAGAAGACCCAAGAGATGCAGACCGTCACCTACCACCTTTTTGTCGATAAGAAAGCAGCATTCGACAGCCCGTTACGTTCAAAGGTATTCCAAGTCATGTCTGAATTTGGTATCCCCACAAAGCTCATTCGGCTTTGTAAAATGATTCCAACTGACACAGGATCTTCAGTTTAAATAGAAAACTCCGAAGAGTTCTGTCCCAAAAGAGGTTTCAGGTAAGGAGATAGCCTTTCGTGTGATCTTTTTAACATCGGTTATACGAGAGACAAACGTCAAAAGAAGAGGCACAATCTACACCAATAGCCACATGTTACTTGCTTATGCTGATGATATAGACATCATGGGACGATCAGTAAAATAAGTAACCAATACCTTTATGAAGGTCGAAGGAGAATCTGCTAAAGTGGGTCTGGCGGTAAACGGCGAGAAGACCAAGTTGATGGTGTCGACGCGCAATGCGTCCATTGAGATCGGACCAACTGTTGAAGTTGGTTCCTATAATTATGAGGTAGTAAAATACTTCGTATACCTCGGCACCTCCGTAAATACTACAAACGACATCAGTAGTGAAATAAAAAGAAGAATTTTATTGGCCAACAGATGCTACGTTGGCTTAAGTAAGCACTTCAAAAACAAATCCACAACTCGTCAAACAAAAATAACGCTTTAAAAAACACTGATACTACACGTGCTGATGTATGGTTGCGAAGCCTGGGTACTTGCGCAAGCAGATAAGGCAGAGCTAGGCGTGTTTGAAAGAAAAATTCTTCGAAAGGTCTACGGACCGATCTGCGTTGACGGTAAATGTCGACGTCGTATGAACCACGAGCTGTATCTGCTATACAACGACATCGAGATGCAGCGATTGCGTTGGCTAGGCCATATAATAATAATTAGCGATGATTAACCCGCTAAAAAAGCGTGTAAATACGGGCCACATGGCGGTGCACGCAGAATTGGCAGGCCAAAGAATAGCTGGCGCAAACAAGTGGATGAAAAGATGACCAGGCGCGGTATTCCAGAAAGCGTAGCACTAAACGGAGAGAATTGGAGATCTTTTCTTAGTTCGGTCTATGGAACAAATGTTCTGTAATGGGCCAGCTAAGTAAGTAAGAAATGTGGTAGGCATTTTGCTGAGTGGATTTTCCGACGGTGAAAACTAGGATGTTTACTTTGGAGATTAATACTCAGAGATGTTCGTAATTCTATCGGAAATCTATTTTGAATATTGAAGAGGCGTAATTTTCATATACCAAATGGGTTTCTATTTTGTACTTTTTTCTAACATTTCTTAACTAAAATTGCTTCCTGGGTAATGCTTAAGATTCCAATTTTTATGTATGTCTGCGTTAGCCTTTCATTTACATTTTCTGGTATTTCTGGCATGTTTTTCGGTATGCACTTTTACTACTTGACTCACCCATGACTACTAACACCCCATCTCCCCACCCCCCAAATGGATGCAGACTCTATTTTAGTTTGGTTGCCAGCAGTCATCATAGCCATTGCTGTTGTGGTCGGTGTTGTTGTTGTTGTCAGTTTTTTTGCTTTGGTGGTTTATTGCAAGTTGCTGTCGTTGAATAATATTTCTATGTTAAGTATTCTGAGTAGGGGGGGACAAGTGTCAGTGTATAAGTGTTGTTAATCTTAGTGTTAGTTCGTGACCAGTCATAAGGGTTTTGATACTCGATGCCGTCAAGTGAGACATGTCGTGCAAAGAGAAGTAAGTAATATTTAATACCTTGCACTGAGACCGAGGCAGGGTTTGTTCGAATTGAATATTCTCAGAAAGCGAAATACAGAATTGCGAAGAAAAAACCTAGATATGTATGTGATGAATAAATTTTCACGAGAAATAATTTAAAGCTCGCGATAGGAAATTGTGTTTCAATGAGATATGTCTTTACTAAAACCTCATGCTGCCGGGTTAAACACTGAAATTCGTTTTTAAACTCCATAACTGCAGTGTTGAAGTCGATTTTATTTATTGGAGTCGAGGTCAGTGTCTGAGCCTCAACTGTGAAGAAGTTGATTATTCTAAAGTTCTTAAAGTTTTTATTTAAAACTTACCGAAATCAGTTTTTATATTTTTGTATAATATCATCAAGAGAACACTTACCTAAAAGAAAAAAGAAAATATGAATTATTAGAAGTTTTATAAAAAGTAAAAGTCGACAAGCCGACTTTATAGCTATATTAGTGTGTGTTGTATATTAATTCTGGAATAAAATTCAATATACAAAATGTGTATCAATTACCGCTGAAATTTTTTTCTTTGAACTCAACTGCAGCACTAAAAGAAATACGAAACATTTATAATAGCTCTGTTTCTTTACTTTTTTAATGGTAAAAGTGGTAAAAGAGAAAACAGTGAAAATTTCTCTTTCATGACCAGTGGTAGATCTGGTAAAAATGTCAAAAAGAAACAAAAAAAGTAAAAAAGTATCAGTCGGCTTTGCCGACAGAGATATAACCTCAGCCTATGTAAATTGAAACAGATTTTTTCCCCAAAAAAACGTATGTATTTTGGGGGTTTTAAAAATTTTGGGCGTTTGAACCGACACAAATGTTGATTAGGATTAAAGATCAAAAGTTTTGCGGATGAGATACTAAAAGGAACGGATCGACATTGGCCATTATATAAGTGGATCTCCAGCCACTACATATGGTGCCTATGGGGTTTTTACACCCTTGGGGCTGTTTTCTCAAGAAGTATGGACTTGCCCCTGAAAAAAACTTGTACAATCGTGAATGCAAGTTGCTTCAACAAAAATCAAAGTGATTCGAGAGCAGGTCTTAAAGTAAACTTATCCGAAGTTGTGTGTGGGAGGTACTGGATGGAGTAGACAAATATAGTCCATATTTGAACCTGATCTACATCAGGAAGATATATTAGGATGTGTAAAGTATGGACCAATTCCGCATCTCCCTTCAAGAGTTATCGTACAAACAATTTTTCAGAACATTTTTGAACTTGTGTGGGGGAGGTACCTGAAGGAGTGAACCGATATGGCTTATCTTTGAACATAAAATATGTTTGGACAAAATATTACTAAGGTTAAATGTTGGACCGAATCGGCAGATTTGTTCGAGAGTTATCTTGCGCTCCAACCACCTCACACGGTGTCATGCTATTTTCTCAGGAAGTATGGACTTGCCCCTAATGAAACTTGTATCGTCGTATTGGGGGCGGTGAATACAAGTTGCTAAAACAAAAAATCGAAGCGATTCGAGAGATGGACCTAAACTGAACTTTTCCGAAATTTTGTGTGGGAGGTACCCAAAGGAGTGGACCAATTAAGTCCATATTGAAACCTTATCTAAGTCTTGAACACATTTCAGGCATTGCTCAAACGACTCCAAATTGTCTGAAACACATTTCGTCCACACATACTTGGGGTCTAAAACCATTATTACGAGGAGGCACATTTTGCCCGTATGAAAGTGTATATACCCTCGTTAGCATAAATGCTGAGGTATACAAATCTGTTTTCTTTTTTTATTTTATTGTTTTTAATTGTGTTTTGTCAACGTTCGCTTTTCATACCCTACACCACTAAGTGGGGAGGGTATTATAAGTCGGTTGCCAAAAAGTTTGTAAGACAACGAAATAATGGTCGCAGACCCATGCTTATATATACCAAAATGAATGTCTCGACGAGCTGAGTCGATCTGGCAATGTTTGTCCGTCCGTCCGTCTGTCCATCTAAACTTTGTAATCATTTTGTTGGTTAATGGGGGTCCCGGAGTGGAAGAAGACCACTAATTTTGGTGATGGCCGGATAATATCCTGGGGTCTGAATGGGTAAAAAACTATAAGGGGTATACCAAAAGTAAAACCTGATAACCTTTCTAACGATATAAAGTAGGTTATCGTAGTTGGTCGAACAACGGATACACTATGCAACACTGGAAATGAAAACAACTTCAACTTCATTTTTTGAAAGTACATATTTAGAGTACAAAAACCCCAGTAGGGTTTTGTCCTGTCAGATCCAGCTCCGATTTTATGGCCTCCTCTAAACCGGGCTAAATCTACACATTTTTTCATTTATTAGGCCTTTATCTCAGAAACTAGTAGAACTTATCTTTTGAAAAAAAAAAACACATAAGAAAAACTCCATCTAGGGCATCAAAATCTATAAAATATAGAAAATTTTAGATAATTGCTGAAATTCTGGTCAGTATCGCCTAAACTATTGGGAATTGAACCAAGTAACCTTTTGCAAAAATCTTCGAAATAAAGTTCTCAACAATTCTTTGGAACATTTTGAAACTCTAAAATGCTTACTTCTTGTTTTTTCAGCGGTATTTTGCATCATATCTTTTACAACACGTATTTCAAACACAGTTCACACCAACAGTTTATTCTCACATTTCGGATTTCACTACTTTATTGACATTTTTATTAAATCGTCATTGAAAAATGTACTGAAACAACGGGATAGAGGCATTTTACAACAATGACATGTTTTGAAGAGTTGTGTATTTCATTCCAGGGAATATTTTTCCAAAACCAAATATTCAAAAAAAAAAAAAAAAAAAAAATTAACGGTTTTGGAGATACGGTGCGAAATGTATAAAAATTGTGGCATTTTTGCATATATTTTAAAATTTGAGGCAATAAATATTGTTTTTCGAGTTCATTATTTCTCCAAATATTTTATTCTTGTCCTTATCTACAAATTTGCTTCAGAGGTCAGAAGTAGATTCGCATTGACTTCAGAGATATAGCCCCGAATTAAAAACTCAATATTTAACCATGTTTAGATGGGGCCAAAAAATCCGAGCTGGATCTGACACAACAAAACCCAACTAGGGTTTCTTGTCGTTTGGGTCTGTACTTTCAAAAAATCCTCAGTTCGAATTGTTTGCACAAGATCACCTTAAAAATGTTGCACAGTGATATATCGCAATAGTCGCTAATGAAAACCAACTTTTTATTTTTGCCATTTTAATTATAATGACGTATATCACAGCTTTGATTGGGGCCCTTCCAAAAGGAAAGCCTGACTATGAAAATAGAAAATCCCCTTTTTAAAATGATGCAAAGTAGGTTGGCGTATGTGACCAAATAACGGAGATATCGCAATAGTCGTTAATACATCCCATTTTTTTCATTTCGCAATTTTGTTCGGATCGTCACAAAATTTTGAGAGTTAATGGGGATCCCATATAGGAAGAAGCCTATTAATTTTGGCAATGATCGGGGTCGGAATGGTCAAAAAACTTATGTGGAAAACATACAAAGTTTTATTCATATGCGAATATCTCCGCTTCAGCATTCCAAAAGGAAAGCAAGTCCGTCAAAGGAAAAATATAAGATTTATTGTACTGACGAGTATTTCAGTTTTGGTTGGATGCGTTTCAACAATGAAGACATTTTGAGCTTTAAAATGTTCCGAATTGCGTTACGGAAATTGGTGAAGTGTTTGTGATGATGAAAAAGACGCTGAGATATCCCATTTTCCAATTTATAGAATTTTATTTCCAAGTCAGATATTTCTGCTTCTGTTGGACATATTCCATGTCGAGAGCTTGATAATGAAATTAAACCATCTGAGCTTTAAATCAATAGAAAATGTGGCATTTATGATCAAATAAACTCATATATTTGATCATAAAGCAAAAAGCGCTAAGCTATCACAATTTCAATATTTTGAAGTTTTTACTTTAATGGCAAATGTAAAATGCTAATCAAAAAGACCATCAAAGCTTCCAATCAGTACTAAGCAGATGTCAACAGCAGTCAAACATAAAATTAAATTGTAATTATTTTGGTTCAGTTCGCCTTAAGTCATACCAAATGAAAAGCCAATTAGGTGAAAACTTTAATAAAATGTTTAAATAAATGTTTACAAAGCTTATGCACAGGGGCAGTGGTGTAGGGTATAACATAGTCGGCCCCGTCCCTATTATAGCCTTTGCTCACTTGTTATACCCTCAGTCTTTAGGCTAAAGAGGGTATATATACTTTGATACGACCAAAAATGTGCCTCATAGAAATAATGCTTTTAGACCCCAAGTATGTTTCTACGATATCCGTTTCAGACAATTTTAAGTAGTTCTAGCAATGTCCGTCTGTCTGGCTGGATGGTGCGCACGATAACTCTCGAACTGATCAATCGATTCGGTTCAAATTTTGGGTATCGAAATATTTTGTCCAGATTTGATTTAAGTTCGAAGATGGGCCATATAGGTCCACTCCTTCAGGTACCTCCCCCACAAATGTTCAAAAATTGTCGCAAAATTTGTGCGCACAATAACTCTCGAAGGGAGTAACCGAATTGAACCAAACTTTGCATATGGAAATCCTAACTCTAGGCATGCATTAGGTTCGAATATGGCTTACATCGGTCCACTCTTTCAGGTAACCCCACACAAACTTTGAAATAAGTGCAGTTTAGTGACACCTCACGAATCGTTCTGAAATTTTTTGTAACAGGATGTTCGTGCGGCCCCCGTTACGTCATTGTAATTTATTCGAGGGCAAGGCCATAGTTCCCGAGATAATGGCGCATAACCTCAAAAAAAAAAAAAAAAACGCTGCACTATGTCGCGAGTTCAAATAAACGGTGGCCAAATATAAAAGGAGTTGGCGTTGGCAGATGAATTTTGGTATATTCACCCATGCAACGGTACTTCTTAATGTTTCGGTATTTTGAATATTCTAGCTAAACTTATCAATCAAATTGGTTGCATTTTGAGATGCGGGGTTTTCACTTTACAAAAAACTTCTCCGATAAAAATTATGGACATAGGTCCACGATTTGATATAGACCCCATATAACGGTACCTCCCGAAATTTTGAAGATTTTTTTTTCGGAATTTTGAAGAACTTACATATGTTTCACGCCCGAATACGCCGAAATTTTGCATTGAGGGTTCCCAATGGACAAAAAAACTTTTCTGATAAAAATTATGTATATAGGCACACGTTTTGATATTGCTCCAATAGAACGGTATCGCCCGATTTTCGGTATTTTCAAGGTTTTAGCCACATTAAACAACCAATGTAGCTGATATTTGGTATTTAGTCTTCGCCAGGTCTTGCGAAATATTTTTACAGAGAATTGTGGAACGGTACCGCCCAATTTTCGGGTTTTTAAGGTTTTAGCCGCATTATCCACCCAAAATTACAGAACTTTGGTGTTCAGTCTTCATATATTTTTGTGAGTTTATTGAATGCATCAAAATTTTGTCTTCAAATAAGAGAATTTGATGGATTTAATGGTCAATAAACGGCACATTTTTTGTAAAAAATCGAAATTTTGACTTTGTATTCTTTTCCTTGACGGTGTATTCTCTTTCGGGGACAAGTCCATACTTTTTGAGATAATGGCCCTGGAGCTCCAAAAAATCTGCCGGCACTAACTAGACTTGGCTGTGCCTAACATAACACTCGCGTACATACTTGGATTTCGTCCAAATATGGAACGTACACCACCGTACCACTCCTTAGGGTATATCCCACACAAAATTTGGAACATGTAAAGTTTTAGGTTTTTTTATACCCTCAGCATTTATGCTAACGAGGGTATATACATACATACACTTTCATACGGGCAAAATGTGCTTCATCGAAATAATGGGCTTAGTCCGTCCGTCTGTCTGTCTGGCTGGTGCGCACGATAACTCTCGATCCAAAAAAATAATAAAAAAATAACTCTTGGTCTAAAATTTGGCTTTCGCAACATTTTGTCCTTCCGGTACCTCCCCCACAAAAGTTGGGAAATATTCGAAAAATTTGTGCGCTCGATAACTCTTGAAGAGAGTAACCGAATTGATCCTTACTCTGCACGTCGTGAAATTTCTACCAGATTTAGATAAGGTCCCAATATGGACTCAATCGGTCCATTCCTTCGGGTACCTCAAATCCAAAATTTCGGAAAAGTTCAGTTTAGGACCTGTTCACGAATCGCTTTGATTTTTGTTGTAGCAACTTGCATTAACTGCCCCACATATAACGGTATAAGCTTCATCAGGGGCAAGTCTATACTTCCTGAGAAAATAGCCTGAAAGGTACAAAAAAGCCCTATGACACAGTGTGTAGTGGTTAGCGCAAGATAATTTTCGAACGGATCTGCCGATAAGGTCCACAAGTTTAAGTCCGAAGATAAGTAATATCGGTCCACTCCTTCATGTATTCCCCCCACAAAACTTCAAAAATATTCGGAAAAATTGTGCACACGATAACTCTTGATGGGTTGATCGATTTGGTTCATAATTTACACTTCCTACAATATATCCACCAGATATAGCTCAGGTTCGAATATGGACTATATTTGTCCACTACTTCGGGTACCTCCCACACCAAATTTTGGATAATTTCACTTTAAGACCTGCTCTCGAATCACTTTGATTTTTGTTGAAGCAACTTGCATTCGCTGCCTCAATTACGGCAGTAAAAGTTTTTTCAGGAGAAAGTCCATACTTCTTGAGGAAACAGCCCGAAAGTTGTAAAAAACCCCTATGGCACCATATGTAGTTGCTGGAGAGCTCGAAGCGAATACTGCGTTCGTCCACAATTTGAATATAGTAATATTTCTTCGAATATTAGTTGAAATTCGAAGGTGTTGCTTATAGTTCCAGTCCTTCCGGTACCTCTCCCAAAAAAGTTAGAAAATATTTGCTAAAATTGTACGCGTCATATTTCATAAACCAAACGTAGTTTATGTTCAAATGTGGGCCGTATCGGTCCAATCTATGGCGTACCACACTCACAAATGTTCAATATTTACATATGTGTGGTTAAGAGTCTGTTCGAGAATCCTTTGGAAAATTTTACCGAATGTTTTCCTAGTGGCCATGTTTACAGCGATATTATGTTCTTCGTAGGCAAGTATAGTACAAAAGACCTATCTATCAATATCCTCCGCAAATTTTTGAGCTTTAATTCAATCCATATTTTTGTCGGTTAATACGCCCTAAATTTTGAATCATCAGTTTTTTGCGAAAAAAAGTGTTTAAATCCACACAGGCTGAGGGTATATCTCTGTCGGCAAAGCCGACTGATACTTGTTTTTTTTTAGATAGGTTGCATTGTTGCCGTTAAGAAACCATGTAGACAGCTTGTGGTCACCACATTGTCTACGATTATGTTGACTTTGTCAACATTTTGCTAATGTTATATTTTATTTGATAAACCATTAGTTTTAAAGTGGACTTGTAAAGCTTTTTCTTATACAGAAAATTTGTAATGGCAGAAATTTTGGCATATTATCTATTCATCAAATTATTTTAGTATCAGATTTGATTAAATTTGAGATTTACATTAGACACACATTCAAATTTCTATTCGAAATTTTACTATTTTACATTGTTACATATTTACTTTGACCCGTACCATCATTTGGTCTTTCTGTCTGCAACATTCTCTTGAATAGCTAAGAAAGTCATTATCAGTCACATTATGACTACTACTGCTCTACTATATTACACCACTTACCATCACTACTATGTTACTCTATGTATTGTTAAAACATTTCCTTTTGTCCTTACAAATCTAAATACCACTTGACTTTTGTCCTCATACATTGACATAGTCAGCATAATCATTGTCACAGAACTTGTTTTTATGGTTTATTGTTAAATTGTTGTTAAATGTCTTCTGCTCCTGCTACTGCACTTGATCATACTTGTGGTAAATGAGTTGTTGCTATTGTTGCTGCCGTTGTGTGCCAACTATGTTATTATTCCGTATCAAGGGCTTTCTTTGTTTTTTTTCTTGAATATCACATTTTGTTGTGTTGTCTACTATGACCAAGAAATGTTCTACGGGGTTAGATATTGTTAAGGTATAGAAATGGAGAAAAAATTAAGATAATAGCTGAAGGTTTTAAGTATTGTCAGCTATTTTGTGTGCTTTTTGTCTTCTCAACACTATTATCGCTGTAGGATAAATTGGTTTATCTTTTTGTTGTATTTTATTTTTAAAAATTAGGAAAATAAAATAAAATGTAATAGAAAAAAAAATATATATATACAAAACCACAGAGCTGTTACAAAATCAAAAAAGAAAAAAAGATAAATAATTAAATAAATAAATATTTTTTTCTTTTCGGTGTAATTATCGTTGACCTTTGGACTTATTTTAAAGATAATAAATAACTATATAAAATAGTAACAAATAAAAGTAAATTAAAAAATAATAAAAAATAATAAGTTAAAAACAATAATAATAAAAATAAATAACCCGAGTTGTTCATTGTTCTTCAATCAGAAACTTGTAAATCATGTAAAATAACACAAATTTATGCTTCTCTCTTTACGATGTAATAAGCGGACAATGTATCGAATGAAGGTTATTAAATACATATTAATAATTATACGCCAACTTGTCCACTTACATTTAAATCACTTATACGCAACAATGTCACGTAAATAAAAACCATACTTAAATGTTTTCAGAATAACCGTAGTTAAATTAAATTTTAAATTTTTTTCATTACCTTTTTTTAAATATCCTCAGGGTTTTTTACAAGCCCCTCGGTAATTGATTATATTTATAAAATATGTTATACATTATTGTAATGTGTTGTTTGCTGTTGTAACCTATCATTGATTATATTTTAATAAAATATCAGATGGCCTTTCACTTGTAGCAGAGCTTTTTGTTAGTTTATATTTATGGCTCATTATCAGTTTATCAAATCTACTTTGTATATGAGAGAGAATTATAAACGAATAAAACAATAACGGATAAGGTAAGGACATTGATTTTGTGGTTTAGATTTATGTGACACACTGCATGATGATGATGACGCACAATGTAATGTGAACTAAAGTTCAATGACGTTTATAACGGAGATTGTAATCGAGAGATTTTTAAAAACAAAAATATATTTTATAGATTTACTACTATTTGCATTAAAAATAGGATGAAAAAGTGCAAAAATATATCAGACTTTTTAATAAAAATGATTCTGATAGAAATATTTGATTTCTGCAACACCATCACATTTTTCTTAAGTGAGGATAGTGACGCAATTAAAAATATTTTTAAGCAGTATAAAAGTATCAGACAGATTTGGCGTCCGATATATTTCTTTAGCCTGTGCGAACTGAGACTTTCATCTACACGCAGAGAAAAAATATGTTTAATCCAACAATATTCCAAGAGCAAAATATGTATTGTTAACATATTGTTGGATTCCTCATGTAGTATTTTAAATCCAAAAATAGTTTGTGTCAACTGAACAATATTTCTCTCTTTTCTTCGAAAATTTGTTTCTCTTCTCTCGCTATTCGATGCCGTGTTGAAAAAACAATTTTGGTGAGTTGTGGTGTGTTTGTATGACATGCTGCCTTTACCTTTGTTTTTGTGTGTATGTACTTGTGAGACTCTTGTTTTTATTTGTTTCTATTTTGTTTCATTCTTCTTTCCTTTTCATGTTTGTTATGGTGTTTAATTATTCCTTATGTTGTGGTGGGTTCTTGTGGCTTTTTGTTTGTCTTTGTTGTCAGCCAATGCAGCAAACCATGTATTGTGTTCATCAATGATTGCAATATTATACGCGACATTTATATCCAAGTTATGCGAAAAGTGTATATGAGAAGTATATGCACTCAAATCAAAAATTTCTGGGCTGGTTTTCTGTATTGACAATACTTTTTGTAAACAAAATTAGAAATTTTTACGATTTTAACAATATTGCGGAAATTCGAAAGTTGTTTTTGTTTTCTATGTTTGGAACAAAAGATGGTATTTTTGGATTTGGATTACAATGTTTGAACAAAACAAATACATTTTTGGAACCAAAACATATATTTTTGTTCCAACAAAAGCGAAAAATATTTTTTCTCTGCGTGTATAGACAGATTGAATACCGGCTACACGTTCGAAATCTCTAAAACAATTATGTATGTATTTATACATTTAAATATTTAATTTTTGGGTACCTCGAAATTTTGGTTTAAAAATATATATTTTTTATTGATATCACTATGAAAACGCTAATAAACATATTTTTTATTTCTCGTTGAAATCGAGAAACAAACCCTAATTACATTTTTGCAATTGAAAAAGGAAAGACGAAGATCCCATACCACCACCACTCTGTGACATGCATGTTTTGCCGTTAGCACAGCAGCTCATCAGACATATCGTGTGGCCTCTCTGTCATAGAACTTTTCTTCTCTCAAATGCAATTTTAGTTTTTTTTTAATATTTTTTGTTCGAATCTTTGAATATTTGAAGTTTTAGCTGCACAGTTATAATAATTATTCTATATTTTCTTTGTTTAGCAGTTTTTTGAGAGCTGTCTCAAGACGTTGTTATTTTAGACGGTTTTCAAAGTTGTGTAGCCTTTTTGGTCTACGAGCTTACCTACAAAAATATAGAAGCATTTTGATTTTTTAACAATTGTGGACGTTCCGAATAATGCAGAAGTTTTCCTTATACATTTGATTTGGCTTTAAAGCTCAAATGTGTTGAACTTATGCAGATGATATACTCTTTTTGGAGGTGGATCTAAGTTTGGGAGTCATTTCTTTCGATAGTTATCGTGCCAGAATGGAGCTATTTGTATTAGAAGAAAAAAACCTTTTGATGGATAGACGGATGGAAAGACACACATAGGAAAACACCAAAAATCGTTTAACTGTACATTCGTTAAAAAAATTTAAATGTTAGCGAGGGAAGTTGAACTGTTGTTGGGTAGGTAACAGAAGGAGTTTGCCGATACGGCCCATCTTTAAAAAATATTTTTAAAAAATTTGCGATTTAAAAAAAATTATAAACCACCATTAGAAAATCCGGTTTAAAAAATTAGATTAGATTTAAAAAATAGAGATTAAAAAAAATTAAAAAAAAAAAACGATTAAAAAACTCCCTTTAAAAAAATTTACCAATAGAAAACAATATTTTTAAAAAATCCACGATTATTAAAATAAAACGAAAAAAAAACTATATTTTTACAAAATCCAATAATAGAAAAATTATTTTTTTACAATACGAGAAAAATATTTTTAAAAAAATCCACGATAAAAAAATATTTTTATAAAATGTCTTTAAAAAACGGTTTAATAAAAATATTTTTAAATATTCTACTATTAGATAAAAAATCCACAATTAAATAAGAAAAAAATTTTAAAAAATCCACAATTAAATAAAAAAAAAATTAAAAACCCATAACGAAATTAAAAGCATTTTTTTAAGCGCCACCATGAAATAAAAAATATTTTTATGAAACAACGATTATAAAACTATTTTTTAAAAATTCCACGATTAGATAAATATATTAAAAAAACATAAATAAAAAATATTTTTAAAAAATCCAGAATTAAATAAAAAAAAAATCTAAAAAATCCATAACGAAATTAAAAAAAAAATTTTATAAACGCCTCCATGATATAAAAAATATTTTTATAAAACAACGATTAGAAAAAATATTTTTAAAAATTCACGAAGTGAAAAATATTTTTAAAATTTCACGAAGGCAAAAATATTTTTAAAAATTCATGAGCAGAAAAAATGTTTTTTAAAACAAATCCACGATTAGATAAAAATGTTTTTAAAAAATCATTCTTCAGAAAAAATAAAAAAAAAAATTCACGATAAGACAAAAAAAAAAAAAAATAAAAAAACACGATTAGAAAAAAAATAAAAATCCACGATTAGAAAAAAATATTTTAAAACTCCAAGATTAGAAAAAAATATTTTTAAAAATCCAAGATTAGAAAAAATATATATTTACAAAAAACACGATTAGAAAAAAATATTTGTAAAAAAAATCCCCGATTAGAAAAAACTGTTTTTAAATTTGTTTTTTTTAAATCCACGATTAAATAAACAAATTTAAAAAATATAAATAAAAAATATTTTTAAAAAACCCACAATTGAATAAAAATATTTATAAAAAATCCAGAATTAAATAAAAAAAATCAAAAAATCCATTGCGAAATTAAAAATATTTTTATAAACGCCACCATGAGATAAAAAATATTTTTATAAAACAACGATTAGAAAAATATTTTTAAAAATTCACGAATAGAAAAATATTTTTAAAAATTCACGAGTAGAAAAAAAATTAAAAAATCCACGATTAGAAAACAACTATTAGAAAAATATTTTTAAAAATTCAAGAGTAGAAAAGATATTTTTATTTTTAACTGTTGTTGGGGAGGCAACCGAAGGAGGGAACTGATTAAAAAAAACACCCTTTAAAAATTTACCAATAGAAAAAAATATTTTTAAAAAATCAACAATTAGAAAAATATATTTTTAAAAAATTCTCGATCAGAAAAACACTCCAGAATTAGAAAAAAAGTTTTAAAAAATCGACGATTAAAAACAATATTCTGACAAACTCCAAGATGAAAAAAAAACAAGTAAAAAAGTATCAGTCGGCTTTGCCGACAGAGATATACCCTCAGCCTGTGTATATTGAAACAATTTTTTTCCAAAATACGTATGTATTTAGGGGGTTTTAAAAATTTTGGGCGTTTGAACAGACAAAAATGTTGATTAGGATTAAAGATCAAAAGTTTTGCGGAGGAGATACTAAAAGGAATGGATCGACATTGGCCGTTATGGAAGTGGATCTCCAGCCACTATATATGGTACCATAGGGGTTTTTTACACCCTTCGGGCTGTTTGCTCAAGGAGTATGGACTTGCCGCTGAAAAACCTTTTACCATCGCAATTGAGGCAGCGAATGAAAGTTGCTTCAGCAAAAGACAAAGTGATTCTATATCAGGTATTAAAGTGAACTTATCCGAAATTTTGTGTGGGAGGTACCGGATGGAGTCTACAAATATAGTCCATATTTGAACCTGATCTATATCTGGTAGATATATTAGGATGTGTAAAGTATAGACCAATTCGGCCACTCCTTTCAAGAGTTACCGTAAGAAACAATTTACCGAACATTTGTGAACTTTTGTGGGGAAGGCACCTGCAGGTGTTGGTCGATATGGCTTATCTTCGAACTTAAACTATGTTTGGACAAAATATTACTAGGGCCAAATTTTGGACCGAATCTGCAGACCCGTTCTAGAGTTATCTTGCGCTCCAACCACCTCACACGGTGTCATAGGAACTTTCAGGCAATTTTCTCAGGAAGTATGGACTTGCCTCTGAAAAAACTTATACTGTCGTATGGGGGGCAGTGAATACAAGTTGCTAAAGCAAAAATCAAAGCGATTCGAGAGATGACCCTAAACTGAACTTTTCCGAAATTTTGTGTGGGAGATACCCGAAGGAGTGGACCCAATTGAGTCTATATTGAAACCCTAAGTTTGGTACACATTTCACGTTGGGCAAAGTATGGGCCAAATCGGTTGCTCCCTTCAAGAGTTATCGTGCGCACAAATTTTCCGAAAATTATCGAACTTTTGTGGGGGAGGTACCGGAAGCAATGGACCGATATTGCCCATCTTCGAACTTAAACTAAGTTTGGGCGCTCCTGCCAGACAAACAGACGGACGGACATTGCTCAATCGACTCCAAATTGTCTAAAACATATTTCGTCCAAATATACTTGGGGTCTAAAACCATTATTTCGATGAGGCACATTTTACCCGTATGAAAGTGTATATGAGGAAAAGTCAAAATTTTTTAGTTTCCATGAAGCCAAGGTTTATAATACGCGAACTATTGTAGTTTACCAGTAACTATGACTATTGCTGGATTGTTTTAGATGTTTTTGTACAAAGCTCAAAAATGTAGCAAAAAAATTTAATTTACGTGGTAGTTACGACCGCGTAAAGGAAAAAACATAGGTAAAACACGTTGAAGCTAAACAGGTTTTTTACATTGCTATTCGATTTCTGATTAAACCATTCAAATGACGGACATCTGTCCAAAGTAAAAGTAGGAGAATACAAAATGAAGATTACACTTCTAATGTATCACTTTCCAAAATTTCCATTGCATCCACCTTTTATGGATGCTGACATTTTGAAACAGGATTTCAGGTGTTTTTTGTATTTTTTATGTAATTGGGACGCGCATTCGGATATTTCGAAAAACCAAATATAGGATTAAAGAACTCGCGATTTCGCATAATCTGATATCTATATTGAGTATGTAGCCCACACAGCAGCAGAGTAATCTACTGCCAAAGGCCAAAATTTAGTGTGATATTTTTTCTAAAAAACCTTTTTTTTTTGGGTACAGTATTTACAATACCGTTTTGAGTGTGCTGGTACCCCGCGATATTTTAGTTTTTCGACGATCCGGATCATATGAATCACAGATCATAAAAATCCATCTACTAGAACGGCGGAAATGGCTACTGCAAAAATTGAAAAATTTGCGAAAAATGTTTTTCAAAATATCGCTGACTAATTCACGTTTTATGTGGATCGTTTCCATTTCAATGAAGAAAGTGAATCATCACTCGCGTTTGTGCGAAAACAGCGGTTTGAAAAATTTAGTGGCGTGGAAGCTGTATCCGATTTATCCAAAAAATACTGTGCGATGCTACATCCACGGTACTTGATGGATTTTATTGAAATATGTATGTTTAGATCGATGTATTTTTTCACGGTTGATAGTGAAATCGGATGCGCATAAAAAGTGTATGCACTTTGTGCAAAATATACAGTTTGTTGCACACTAAACTGCAGACGATGCTACATCTTAGCGGCCAAAGTAAATCCTGGCAAATGTGTACAAATTAAAAGAGAAGAATTCGCTGTATTGGTAAATCGCATGCGCATCAAGTGATTTTGAGGATTTCGCGATTTACACGCATTTCAAAATGAACATTACCCGATACAATTTTATTTCAAGATTATACCCCATTTAAAGGGACCCAACATTTATTTGAAAGATATCCATATCTTCTGCTAGATGTTAGCGTGTTTTCGAGAAGTGATTAGAATAAAAAATGTGATTTATTGCGTGAAATTTAACTAAAATAGAAGAAAAACTCCGACCTATTTTTCTTACATTTTGTTCAACTAACTCACAAAATAAATTTTAATAAATATTTTCTCTTACAAAAATTTTATAAATTTCCTCAATATATTTTTTGTTTTTTGCTATAATATGCAAACCGCTAAACGGATTTGTATAGTTTTGGTTTCATTTGAATCTTCGCGATGTATAGATTACGTACATATTTTTTATATATTTTTCAGAGGCATAAGCAGGTTGAATTTTATTAAAACAAGTTGCAAACTACCAATTGTTTGGAATTCTTTCCTAATTTCCGCGAAAATTCACAACTTTTTCACTAAAGTTATGGGACCTCAGTAAACATATAGTATGTAGGGAGCCCCTAATTAAGAGAGTTTCTCAATATAATGATTAGTCTTTTAAAGATTTTTTCTTTTTATCAGAATTGAAACCGCCATAACTTTTGCGCGCAACAACCAAAATTAGTATCACGAACAGATTTAAGAATGTCATTTTTTTCCCAATCTATGTACCAAAAATCTTTCATGTAGCTTAAAAAAAAATTTAATTTTTTTTTATGGAAAACTAAAAAATGTTGTCTTTTCTTCATATACCCTCGTTAGCATAAATGCTGAGGGTATAAAAATTCTAAAAAATCCATAACGAAATTAAAAATAATTATAAACGCCACCATGATATAAACATATTTTTATAAAACAACGATAAAAAAATATTTTTAAAAATTCATGAGTGGAAAAATGTTTTTAAAAAAATCCACGATTATATAAAAATGTTTTTAAAAAATCTTCCTTCAGAAATAAATATTTTAAAAATCCACGATTAAAAAAAAAATATTTTAAAAATCCACGATTAGAAAAAATATTTTAAAAATCCACGATTAGAAAAAATATTTTAAAAATCCACGATTAGAAAAAATATTTTAAAAATCCACGATTAGAAAAAAAATATTTTAAAAATCCACGATTAGAAAAAATATTTTAAAAATCCACGATTAGAAAAAATATTTTAAAAATCCACGATTAGGAAAAAAATATTTTTTTTAAAAACCACGATTAGAAAAATATATTTTTAAAAAAATCCACGATTAGAAAAATATATTTTTAAAAAAATCCACGATTAGAAAAAAATATTATTTTAAAAACTACGATTAAAAAAAGATATTTGTAAAAAATCCACGATTAGAAAAAAAACTTTTTTTTATTTTTATAATTCAAGAGTAGAAAAATATTTTAAAAATTCGCGAGTAGAAAATTTTTTTTAAAACCCCGATTAGAAAAATATTTTTAAAAATTCAAGAGTAGAAAAAATATTTATATTTTTAACTGTTGTTGGGGAGGTAACCGAAGGAGTGAACTAATACTGCCCTCTTCGAACTTGATCTATGTTTGGAGAAACACGGCAGACAGGGATAAAATGACTCCAAATTATCTGAAACTGATTTCAAACATACACACACACACATACATACATACACACACATACATACATTCATACATACATACACATGTTCCCTATACATCCCGGAAGTGCTTAGGGAGATTTCTCTCATATTAATGAGCGCACGCCGATTACGTAACACCAGTAGGTCTTCGATTATACCGCTTTTTCTTTTTTTAGAAGACACATATTTTTTCTTATAGAAGACCAATTGTTTCTCTGGCAAAATATTCGTAGGTATCCTTATGGAATACCCCTGGGATTTATAATGGAGGACCTTTGATCTTTTTATTAAGGACCAGTAGATCTTCTTATGAATGCTCTGTAGGTCTTCTTGTGGAAAATCTGTAGGTCTTCTTATGTAGGACCTGTAATGTTGCTTACATAGTTGATGCTGTAAAAATTCCATTGGTATTTATAAACTACCAGTTGACTTTTATTTCTGTTATTTTTTACAAATACAAAAATTTAATTCAATATTATTAAATTATATTCAAATCCTTTTATTCTATTGCCTTCCCTTCTATAGTTTCCATTCAAACACACACACAAAAGTCAGGCGCTATTTACAATTTATCTCTGCAATCGCATAAATGTAAACAACAAACGGTGATAGTTTAATTGCTCTGAATAATCACAACAAATAATTCCACCATAAAAACTAATCGGTTCAGCGACTTTCAAACAACCATGACTTTAACCCCCAAACCATTGTACTCAAACCCGAGGAACCCCCTCCACTGTGAACCTATCCTTCGTCCTCCTCCTACATTAAATGCCATGTCATGACATGGCATTGCAATCAACCGCTATTAACGCCACACATACAAACAAAGGAACACAAAAATAAATACAACCGTCAACCAAAACCCGCTACCAAATGTAATTGTGGCGAAAAAAATGACAAAAAAGCAGTGAAATGGAAAAAATATAAATAACCAAGAAGAGCGTATTATTCCGACAGCAGCAGTAGCATTGTAAAAATTCTATTTATTCTGAAAGAAAAAAAATTGGAATGTGAAAAAAGCAAATCAAACATTAAAGGCAAGTGTGTGTGTCTGTATTTGAATGTATGTACCCAGCAAACCAAAATCGGAAGAAACATCAGAGTTCGGACCGAATTCGGTCCGAAAGTCGGATGAAACGTCCGAGTTCGGATCCGAATTCGGTCCGAACTCTGACCGAAAGTCATATGGCGTGGTTGACGTGTTCTCTGACCGAAATTCGGATGAAAATCGGATGTTTTAGCCGACTTTCGGACCGAATTCGGTCCGAACTCTGATGAGCTATCGTATAAATTTCTGATTTATTTACCGACTTTCGGACAGATATCGGTCTGAATTCGGAAGTAAAATCTTATGAAATTCGAAAGTGTTCGCCGACTTTCGGACTGAAGTCAGATGAACTATCGTATAGCATTCGACCAGAATTTGTTTTTATTATTAAAAGATGTTGAAAATACACAGTTAGTTCATGAAATATCCAAATCCTATAAAAGTCAACACGATCTGTGAAATATGTATAACAATTGTTATTAATATATGAAAAAATACATGTCTTCGCATGCAAAAAAAAAAATTGATACACATAAAAGTGTTAAGAAACTTAACTTTGGCCATATACAAATATAAAACATATGACTTTCCACGGAATAGTGCTGAAGTTTGACGAAGAACATCTTTACTTTCATTAACTTCATAAAAATAAAGAAATATGTATGCAACCGATCACTATGAATAACATTTAAACACTATCATGCATCAACACGCATAACAAAAATAAACCAAATTTGTTCTCGGATACAGACATTTTTCGTTCGTACTGCATCAACGTCGGCACATCAACAATTACACATTTACAATGTGCGAGCGAAACATGTACAATTCTTTTCTCTCTGTTTATTTACACTTATTTTGCCAAAGCAGCACAAGGGAAAATAGAAAAATTCCCTTCAGAGAGGGAGAGAGAGGACGGGAAAAAGTTCGTCAGACTAGTCGGACAGAGTTCGGACCGAAGTCGGTCAGACGCGTCGGAAAAAACTTCCGACTTTGAGCAGAAGCGTCGGACGTCCGACTCTGTGTTTGCTGGGTACATGTGCGATTGTTGGTGTGTGTTTAGCAATTTCATTTTAGTTCATGTCACTAAGGGCATGTCTGTGTCTAAATGAACAAAGCAAAAACGAAATGTTCGGTCCCTCCTCCCTCGTTTCATCCATCCACTTCTGTAATAGACAATTGTAGAATTTTTGCAAATATATTTATTGTATGTAAATAAGTGCAGAAATTTATATAAAAAACATACATATATACACATATATAACTCATATCCAAATAGCCAACATTGTTGTTTTAGAACCATATTGGAATATTGCCAAGCCGTTTGGGAGCATTGTGTAATTGTTATGGAAATTGAAAAGGGTTATGAAAAGTTAAATACATGTAAAAATTTACACCAAAAGAGGGGGGAGATGGAATTTTAATTGTGATTTTTTTTAGTTGGTTGAAAAGGAGCAGACGTGCTTTGTATGAAGCAACAAGGTGGCTATATCAAGTATCAATTATGAAATCTTTTATAAGAATATCTAAAGATTTTCTATTAAAAACCATGAGGTCTTCTATAAGAAGGTATTCCAGAAGAAGACCTAAAGGATTCATGTGAAAGGGCCAAAAGGTGTTCTGTAAGAAGAACGGAGGGTCTACTATAGGAATGCTTTTTAATATAGGCTTTTTCCAAAAGACCAAGAGGCCTCTATCAGAAGACGACGATTAGAAAAAAAAATATTTTTAATAAAATCAACGAGTTAAAAAAATGTTAAAAATCTACGATTTGAAAAAATATTTTTAAAAAATATTCGATTTGAAAAAATATTTTTAAAAACTACTATTTAAAAAATATTATTAAAAAATCTACGACTAAAAAAAAATTAAAAAAAAATCTAAGATTTGAAAAACTATTTTTAAAAACTACTATTTAAAAAATATTATTAAAAATCTAAATAAGTGCAACATTGTTTACAAAATAAAATGCAATGGAGACGGAACCAACATATGCCAGAAGGTATATGTTGGTACAACGAAAACAAAATTAAAAACTAGACTTTCCGGACATAAGTCGGATCAAAAAATGGACAAACCCTTGGAACAAAAGACGGCCTTAGCAGCACACTGCACTTTAACAGGACATACTCCGAATTTCAAAAACGTAGACATACTAACGCAGGAGAATAATTACAAAAGACGATTCACCTTAGAAATGCTGCACATAATAAATACACCCAGCGATATCAGAATGAATTATAAAACCGATACCGACCACTGTGCACACATATATAGACATTTAGTACACAAGCACTCTCGACGAAAAGAAAAAACTTAGTTGCAATTAGTCTAGCTCAAACCGGCATCTGAAGCTGTTGCTTTTCTCATTAAATGTAAATTTTGTGTTATAATTGTTTTTGTTTTTCAAATGTTAATTTGCGTTTTTATTGTAGTTTATCCCTGAAGATGGTTGACGATGTCAACCGAAATATTGGAATAAAAATTTTAAAACAAAAATAAACAACGTTTTTTACTGACCTTAAGCCGAAAAAACATCAAACAAAAATCTACGACTAAAAAAAAATTAAAAAAAATCTACGATTTGAAAAAATATTTTTAAAAAATATTCGATTTGAAAAAATATTTTTAAAAACTACTATTATTAAATGAAAATTCTTATTTCGAGCTTGAGGTCTTTATGTGTTCTTTATTTCTTCTCCAATATTTCGGAATTAATTAAATTCCATCTTCAGGGAGTGTTTTTGATCTACAAATAAAGACAAAGTACGACTTATAATCTATATCACAGCATTTGTTACAAATAAGTGTAAAAATATGTAAAAATAAATAAATAAAATGTATAATCACAGAAAATAATAAATATCGCTTACGTGTAAATAATAATAACAAACTTAAATCTAGCGTAGTATGTCTACCATCGTCAAAGTTTAGTATTGCACTGATTATTTACATATTGAGCGATTATTCTTCTGCGTCAGATATCTGTAACAATATGCTGTATTGTCTGTGTCTGTTTTGCTGTTAATTCGTTTTGTTGTTGGCAAGCGATTTATGTGGAGCATCTCTAATGTAAGTCTTTTGTTGTAATGACTCTCTGTTTGAAGAACTCTCACTCCATCTATGTTCGGTATGTGATTATGATGCTTACAGTGTTCTGCAAGCGCTGTTTTCTGTGTTGTATTTGTATTTCGTAGTTTTATGTCCGACTTGTGTGCTGACATTCTTGTTTTAAGTTTATTTTTGGTTGTACCAACATATAGTTTGCTACAATTTTCTTCATTATTACCTCCACATTCAATTTGATAGATCACATTACTCCTTTCCATTTTAGGTATCTTACTTTTTATTTGACTAAATATTGTTTTGGTTGTGTTATTAGAACTATGGGCTATTGTATATTTGTTTTTATCGTATATGTCCGATTTTTCCAATCTTTCTGATATATTTGGTATATATATCAGCGATTTATATATTTTCGGTGTTTTTTCTTCTTTGGGTTTTCTTGTTTGTGGTTTATAATTGTTTAATAATGACTTCGTTAATTGTATTGGGAAATTGTTTTGGGTAAGTATTTTTGTGATTTTTATCTTATTTTCATCGTGGAATTGTTCATCACTTATATTCATCACTCTATTTATTAGGTTGTTTGCCGTATTAATAATTGTCCTCTTTGTATGCTTTGAGTGGAAATTTATGAGTCTTCCAGAGGCTGTTGGTTTCTGGTACCAGAAGATGGAATTTAATTAATTCCGAAATATTGGAGAAGAAATAAAGAACACATAAAGACCTCAAGCTCGAAATAAGAATTTTCATTTAATAACAAATCGAAAGGTCGATAAAATCAACAAATAATTAGTAAAAACTACTATTTAAAAAATATTATTAAAAAATCTACGACTAAAAAAAATTAAAAAAATCTACGATTTGAAAAAATATTTTTAAAAAATCAATTATTCGACAACATATTATTAAAAACTCTACGATTATAAAAAAATATAAAAAATTTACGATTTGAAAAAAAAAAAATATTTTAAAAAGTTCACAATTAAATAAATAAATATTTTAAAAAGTTCACAATTAAATAAAAAAATATTTTTAAAAAATCCACAATTAAATAAAAATATAAATATCCATAACGAAATTAAAAATATTTTTAAAAACGCCACCACGAAACAAAATTTTTTTTTTTTATAAAACAACGATTGGAAAAAATTTTAAAAATTCACGAGTAGAAAAATATTTTTTAAAATTTGTGAGTAGAAAAAATATTTTTAAAAAGTCAACGATTAGATAAGAATATTTTTAAAAAAATCTTCGTTCAGAAAAAATATAAAAAATCCACGTATAGAAAAATATTTTTAAAAATCCACGATTAGAAAAAAATATTTTTTAAAAAATTTACGATTAGAAAAATTTATTTGTTAAAAATCCGCGATAAGAAAGTACGATTAGAAAAAGATAAGTACAAAGTATTTGTAAAAAATCAGCATTTAGATAAAGAAAATTAAAAATCTGCGATTAGAAAAACAATATTTTTTAAAAATCCACGATAAGAAAAAAATATATTTCTAAAAAAACATAAATGAAAAACAAATTTTAAAAAATCTATAACGCAATTAAAAATATTATAAAAATATTTTTAATTGCGTACGCCACCATGAAATAAAAAATATTTTTATAAGACAAAAAAATATATATATTAGAAAAAATATTTTTAAAAATTCACGAGTAGAAAAAATATTTTTAAAAATTCACGAGTAGAAAAAATATTTTTAAAAAATCCACGGTTAGATAAAAATGTGTATTAAAAAATCTACGTTTAGAACAAATATAAAAAATTCACGATTAAAAAAAAAAATTTAAAAATCCACGATAAAAAAAAAATTTTTAAAAATCCACGATAAAAAAAAATTCAAAATCCACGATAAAAAAAATTTAAAAACCCACGATTAGAAAAAAAAATATTTTTAAAAATCCACGATTAGAAAAAATTTTTTTAAAAATCCACGATTAGAAAAAAATATTTTTAAAAATTCACGATTAGAAAAAAATATTTTTAAAAATCCACGATTAGAAAAAAATATTTTTAAAAATCCACGATAAGAAAAAATATTTTTAAAAATCCACGATTAGAAAAAAATTTTTTAAAAATCCACGATTAGAAAAAAATATTTTTAAAAATTCACGATTAGAAAAAAATATTTTTAAAAATCCACGATTAGAAAAAAATATTTTTAAAAATCCACGATTAGAAAAAACATTTAAAAAAAATCCACAATTAGAAAACTTATTTTTAATATTTTTTTTTTTTTGAAAAATCCACGATTAGGTAAACATATTTAAAAAAAAAAAAAACATAAATAAAAAATATTTTTAAAAAATCCACAATTAAACGAGTTGAAATAAATTAAAATATCAACGATTTGAAAAAAATATCAAAAAAAAAACTCCCATTTAAAAAATATTTTTAAAAAATCTACAACTAAAAAAATTAAAAGAAAAATCTACGACTGCAAAAAATATATTCAAAACATTTGCGACTAAAAAAATTTAAATAAATCTACGATTTAAAAAAATATTTTCAAAAAATTTGCGATTTAAAAAATTTTTAAAAAAATTTACGATTTGAAAAAATATTTTTAAAAAATCTACCATTAGAAAAAACTGGTTTAAAAAATCCACGATAAGAAAAAAATATTTAAAGACACGATTTGAAAAAAAAACTCTCTTTAAAAAATGTACTATTAAATAAATAATTTTTAAAAAATCCACGAATTAACAAATATTTTTAAAAATCTATAATTAGAAAAAATTATTTTTTTATAATCCATCAGAGAAAAATCTGGAATAGGACAAAAATAAGTTTTAAACAATTTCACGATTAAAAAACAATATTTTTACAACATCCAATATTAGAAAAAATATAGTTTTTATAACATACGCTTAATTTAAAATATTTTAAAAAAAATCCCGGGTAAAAAAATCGACTTTTTAAAAAGTCGAAGATTAGAAAAAGTGTTTAAAAAAGTCCACGATTAGATAAAAAAGCGTTTTTAAAGAAAACATCGCCAATTTTTTCCCACTAATAAATTAAAATTGTTTTAATAAAATATTAAAATAACGACTGTGGGATTCAGCCTGACTATTTTGAAGAACAAAATAGAAGTCGTCATCCCAAATAAAAAACGCCATCCCTCCTTTCTTTGCAGACGTATCTATTTGAACGGGCAATTGACACTTGGGTATAAAACGTTTCTTGTTGAAAAAACAAGAAAGAAGGGAACTGATGAAGATCTATGGCGAGATCTGAAACTATAGTCTTCCCTGCCTTACCCCTTGGTAAACATCGCCAAATTTTTCCCACTAACAAATTAAAGTTGTTTTAATAAAATATTAAACCAACAACTATTTTGAAAAACAAAATAGAAGTCGTCATCCCAAAAAAAAGAAACGCCATCCCTCCTAATTTTTAAAGAATCTACTATTAAATATAATATGTTTTTAAAAAATCCACGATTAGATAAACATATTTAAAAAAAACATAAATAAAAAAATATTTTTATTGGGTGTTTCGGTTGAATTTGCATTTAACGAATTCATCAGTCACACTTATTCTTGAGCTCGAGTCGTCTTAAAATTGGGAAGGGAAGGGAATTGTGGCGTTGGACGAAACTAGTCTTCTCTGCCATCCCCAAAAGTAATCAATTTTAACTACATCCTACTTTAAAATTGTTGTTTTTACATTTGAAAACAACAAATATGAGATTAAGCTTGACTTACAACAAGTAGAAAATAAAGAAATATTTTTAAAAAATTCACAATTAAATATTTTTTTCAAATCCATAAAGAAATTAAAAGTTTGTTTATAAACGCAACCATGAAATAAAAATATTTTTACAAAACAACGATTAGAAAAAATATTTTTAAAAATCCACAATTAGATAAAAACGTTTAAAAAACTCTACTATTAGAAAAAATATAAAAAGAAACATATTTTTAAAAATCCACGGTTAGAAAAAACTTTTTTTAAAAAGTCGATTATCTAATCGTCGATCTTTTAGAAATATTTTTATCTAATACATTTCTAAAAGATCGACGATTAGATAATAAAAAGTTTTTTTTTAATCCACAATTAGATAAAAAATTTTTTAAAAAATCCACCTTTAAATTAAAAATATTTTTATAAAACAACGATTAGAAAAAATATTCTTAAAAATTCACGAGTAGAAAAAAAAATATTTTTAAAAAATCCACGATTAAATATAAAACCAACTTTTACCAAAAAAAACTTTTTTAAAAAATCCACGATTGGAAAAAAAAATATTTTCCAAAAATTCATGGTTAGAATAGAGGTCACTATCCCTTTAACACGGAACTCCATAAAGATAAAATAATCCCCATCCCTCATACTTTGAAATTCAATCCCAAGTGGTGGTGGTGGTCGCAAAAGCAAAAGTCCAATCAAATTTCAAATTACAAAAGCTTTAACTGACTTTACTGGTCAAATAATGGTCAATTACAACAAAGTTGGCATTTATGCTCTTGTATGCTATGCAACAACTTCTTCTTCTATAAACTTTTTTATGACAATTACTTTGTATTTTATTTATTTTTATGGAACGCTTGTTTGTAACACTTTAAAGTACATACAAAGTTAACTAGAACTGAGATCCATAAACAAGGAAAGTGGAAACACACACAGGGCGACGAGAGGTGTCTAACGGTAACTTTGTCCCATGCTTTAGCATCGTCACATAGAGTGGCGAACCTCATAGCTATGACGTCAAACACGAAGAACAAATAAGCAAAAAAACACATACAATGTCGACCGCTAAACCAGCACAGCGTAACACAAACAGAAATAGCATTTTGTAGATATAAAATAGAAATGCCAACCAGCCAACAAAGAAAGTGAAAGTTAGCAAAGAGTGAACAAATGAAGAGGGAGGATGAGGAGGTGAAAAAAGAATACAATACAGAATGTCATCGCTGGTGATGATGACAATAACCTTTTGCAGCGATAAGAAACAACGAACGAACGAACAAAAGTGTAATGCTATCCACACAACAACGGAACCAATGACACCAATCATCCTTGTCTTCATTAACGCTTACTGAATTCATACATATGTACATATATGTATGTACGAGTATGTATTGAATAATAATCATCAATTGTTGTCGTCTTCATTATTGTCTCTTTTGCTGTCAGAGGGTAATGGTTGGTTGAGATGATTATTGACATCATTACTGTCGCTAGCAATTGGAAATAGAATTCATTTAAAATTATTGAATGTTTTGAGACAGGGAATGGAATATTCACGAAAATCGCATGTAGGGAGGAGGATCAATACAAACTACATACATATCTGTAAATAGTTTTTCTTTTACTTATGCGGTTCGCCTGTGGAACAGTTCATGGAAATATCCAAAACCGACTAGGTATACAAGAATAAAAAATGGTTTTTGCATAATGAACTGTTTAAATAACAAGATGACCTCCATCCGGAGATTAAGTTTTGAACCATTTTTACAGATGCTACTAGTACAAAAATCCACGTCTTAGGGCCTGTAAGCGATGAAAAATTATTCTTTAAAAATGCACGTCTTAGGGCCTGTAAGGCCACTAAAAACTCCACGTTTTAGGGCCTGTAAGCGATGAAAAAATATTCTTTAAAAATGCACGTTTTAGGGCCTGTAAGGCCATGAAAAAATATTCTTTAAAAAATCCACGTTTTAGGGCCTGTAAGGCCATGAAAAAATATTCTTTAAAAAATCCACGTTTTAGGGCCTGTAAGGCCATGAAAAAATATTCTTTAAAAAATCCACGTTATAGGGCCAGTAAAGCCATGAAAAATATTCTTTTAAAAACCCACGTTTTAGGGCCTGTAAGGCCATGAAAAAATATTCTTTAACAAATCCCCGTTTTATAGCTTGTAAGGCCATGAACTTCTCTTGAATCGTTTTTATTTTTTCTTCCAACAGGTTGCACTCAAGGTCCCCATCCTGATGGTTCAAGTTTTTTTGAGTGGCAAGTTCATACTTCTTGAGAAAATGACCCGAAAGCTATAAAAACCCCCTACGGCAAGCAAGTGTAGTAGGGGGCACAACAACTCTCGAAACGCATACTGCGTTGGTCCACACGTTACATGCCGTAATATTTCCACTCCTTGGGATATCACCCACACAAATGTTCAACATTTTTGTTTAAGTGTTCGAGGATCCTTTGAACATTTTTGCCGAACGAACTCCTAGTGTCGCTGTTTTCATCGATAACATGTTTTTCGAGGGCAAGTCCAAAGGTCTATATTGTGTGGTGGCCAACTGAAATAAATTTTGGGCGATATCTATCGAGGCGAATGACTCCCAAAATAAGACCCACTTCCAAAATGAACTATGCCGTTCCATTTCTTTAGGTACCTCCCCCGCAAAACTTTTGAGCTCTAATCCAAATCAATATCTACACGTTTTTTTCGTAAAGAAGTGTTTCAGGCTGAGGATATATCTTAGTTTTAAAAGTTCTACATTGATTTTTTTGGGAGGGATGTCATACTTTGCGAGAAATAGATTAGATTTTATTATTTCGCCGCTATTGTATACACCAGACCAAAAGTAAGTAAAGATGTACCATCGAAAAAATGTTTTTAAAATTCATGTATGTTTGGACGGGGACCCACCGTGGTGCAATAGTTAGCACGCCCGCCTTGCATTCAGAAGGTCTGCGGTCAGCTTTGAAAAATTCACAACAAATGCTGTCGTAAGCAACGCAGCTGATAAAAGTAGGTCTCCAATCACTGAACCAATCTGAATACGCTTGCGCGCAATGATATGTTGTTGTTGTAACAGTGTTTTATTATTATGTTTGTATGTTCGTTATCCTGTTCAATCTGGCTCTGGGTCTATCTTCAGTTCCAGGAAGTTGGCTACTTCGATGGGATGTAACCACAGATCCACTGGAGTCAGATGAGTAGGCTTGGCTGGGCAGTTGAATAGGTGCTTAGTACCGTGCGGGCCCATGCCGCATACCGCCCAATAGGAATTTAGGCGACTGCAATATCCTGAGCGACTGCGAGCGACTGCGATAGATGGGGATGTGCTCCGATGACTGCATTGACACAATAATTGCTTATGGTCTTAGCAACTGTGTCCGTGTGAATGCTGTTCAAACCTGCCTGATATGCCTGTTGATCTAGAGGTTCTCTCCTATTTTGTTGGACCGTCGTCTCTATAGCATGAATATCCTTCTTGATATGCCTGGGTGTATCGGTGGCCAGCAGATGGTGATTGGGATGGCTCTCACGGTAACACCCGAGCAAGTACTGCAACGATAGCATTTCCTTATGTTGTCGTACTGGAAGAATCTTTGCCCCCTCATGTAGATGGTCCACTGTAGATTTGAGGAGGCACCTTGTTGCTGTTCTCAGGGCGGCGTTCCGACAAATTTGAATCTTATCCCACTGCGTGTCACATAAATTCGCCGCATAGCTTACCACAGACCGACCTATCGCTGTATACGTGGTCAACAAGGTTTCTTTATCTGCACTCCAAGTGCTGCCGGTTAGGGACTTGAGGACCTTGTTCCTACATTTCAGTTTATCGCAGATAGCTGAGGCATGTGCGGACGACGTGAAAGTGTTGTCGAATGTGACCCCTAGAATTTTGGGGCAGTTTGTGGTAGGAATTCTGTTACCATCGACCCTGATATTCAACTCTCATCTATACTGCGCCGTCCATGTGGTGAACAGAGTGGCCGTCGATTTAGTGGCGGATATCTGCATATTCCTCGCGTTGAAAAAGGTTGTAAGATCGGTAAAATAGGAGTTCAGTCTCTCACAGATGTCATCAGGGTAGGTACCTGACGCCAGGATCGTACAATCATCCGCATACGTTACGATCTCAATGCCGTCTGGAGAGGGCGGAATACAGGAAAGGTAGAGGTTAAACAGTTCCGGAGATATCACCCCTCCTTGGGGAACTCCTGTTTCACTCTGTTCCTGAATTCCACATACGACTGGCGACCACACATATAGTTGATTATTCAACGTTTCAGACTTGGCCGGAGGGTTGTCTGCTCGATGTCCTCGAACAGCGTGGAGTGCTTGGCAGTATCAAAGGCTTTTGATAAGTCAAGCGCCACCATCACTGTTCTATCACACGGCCGTTCCTGGTTGAGTCCTCGACAAATATGTGTGGAGTGGCGTGTAGCGCTGTTGTCGTGCTGTGCTGTTTACCGAATAGATGCTGATGATCGGCAACTTGATAGCTATTTCTAATGCTGGGGAGGACTATGGCCTCAAGAGTCTTCGCTACAGGGGACAAGATCTAATGCGACGTAACACTCTTCTCTTCGTCCTGTCACTCTCGGGGTGCTCGACAAACACTCGATTGAAATAACTTGCACACCTTTTCGGGTCAGTCAACGTAACGTCGCCAAACCTGACTGAGGTCCT